>NC_137815.1:59152470-59179970 GCF_963921795.1 Nannobrachium achirus | reverse complement strand
CTATCTATGAAGATGATTCATGGGGGGCCCGCAGTGAAACCTTGTACCCAGGGCCCAGAAATTGGTGCGACACCCCTGCATGGTTCTGTCTCCCTGACTGTGCTTCAGCCTTTGAGATAACCATGTCTACCTTCAGCAGAAAGAACACAGGGAAGTTGAGTGAGAACTGAGAAGGAAAGGACACGAGCCATGGCCTCCAACCTTTGACGTTGCAATCACATATGCCTCAGCCCTCCGGTCCCCAGGGACACCCTTCTTTTGCCATGTTTTGTTAAACCCCCCCATTCAGCTTTAGTTCTCCCATTTTCACATGTCTTTCCTCTCTTCACCCCCCCTCTCCTGCCCTGTCCGCACCAGATGACATCCTTCCTAAGGACCAGACAGCACCAAGGGTCGGTCTGTCTGTCTGTCTGTTTGTCTGTCTGTTAGGGATGGGACAATAAGCGATATTATCGTTTATCGTGATAAAAAACACTCAAGATATTCATCTTGTGGAGATTTAATTTATCGTGATATCGTCCTCCGTCATGCACTGGGATCAATTCACCTTTTATTTGCCGAGCTGCATATCCGGTACCACTTAAACCCTCTATTGGTAAAATGTCCTTATAATATACATACTTGATACAGTCTTTTTTTCGCGGTGCGACGCGTTGTGAGCTTGTAGATCTGCTATTTTTTGGCAAATGTTCAGCCCCACGATAATGGATGTTGGGGATATTTTGATTATCGCGATAATATCGTAAATCGCGATTTCTTTGGTCACAATAATCGTGATATGAAATGTTCATATCGTCCCATCCCTACTGTCTGTCTGTCTGTCTGTCTGTCTGTCTGTCTGTATGTCAGTCTGTCTGCGTCACTGGCTGTTTACAGCCATAGAGAACAGCAGCAGTTTGATTGGGTTAGCCCTTCCTTGCCCTCTCTCTATATCCTGTTAGCTGTGCTCTCTCTTCCAAATAGGCTAAAGCTGACTCATGCCCCTTTAAGACTTAACCCATGAACTGAGTTTAAAAGCCCCCACACCATGTATTGGCAAGACATCCTCCTAATAGTATTCATTAGCAGTAGCACGCCCTTTGAATCATCCAGGAAGGGTAAAGTGCTTCAGGTGACGTTGTGTAAGAATACACAGATTTTCTCAAGCAGTTGAATGAGATAAATCCTCATTTTAACTTTTTCTTTTGTCATTCAAGTATTTTTTATTTACTTTTACAAACAAATATTAAAACTTTTTGGTCTACTGAACACGGGTACCTGAAAAGGTAATCTCTCAAGACAGATGAAGTGCTGCGCAAAATAAAAAGGAACAAAAGGACACTGTTTTCCCCTTTCTTTGATGATGGGTTCCCAGATGAAAAGGTTATCATTGCTGCTTCCTCTAGTTGTTTTGATGTCTGCCTTCTGCTAGAATAGCTTGTTTTTAATCAGATGAAGTGTGTGGGTGTACTGGCTGGGAATAAGCAGAGATTCAGCATTGATGTAGTCATAGCAACAGCTGCTCAATTACCGGTGTGCCTCTTGTTTACCTTCAGCATCTCTGTTCCTGTCTGTCTCCAACAGCTGCTGCCTAGAGCTCTCTCTCTCTCTCTCTCTCTCTCTCTCTCTCTCTCTCTCTCTCTCTCTTTCTGTTCATGTGTCTGTGAACAGACACATGAACTCTATTTCTCAGCAGATGTGTGTGTGCGTAAGTGCGTGCGTGCTTAAAAGGTGGGGCACTCCAGCTAGAATAGAATTGATCACACAAAAAAGCGAGAATATGAGTGGTGGTGCCAAGAAATCTTATTGGATTAACACTCCCACACACAGAGAGAGAGAGAAAGAAGAGAGAGAGAGAGAGAGAGAGAGAGAGAGAGAGAGAGAGAGAGAGAGGACATGTGGTCAGTGTCTCTTCTGTAGAGAACACAGTGTTACTGGAATGCTCTCTCACTGTTCTTGTATTACAGGAAATAGGTTGAGCATCAGGACAGGCTGGATGCACATCATCAGCCGTGCACGCGCGTGTCTGTGTGTGTGTGTGTGTGTGTGTGTGTGTGTGTGTGTGTGTGTGTGTGTGTGTGTGTGTGTGTGTGTGTGTGTGTGTGCTTGCTTGCGCGTGTGTGTGTGCGCGTGCACAGGGACTCACTTGTCCCTTGGCTGGTTCCCCTGCTGCACAGTGTGAGTCTCCCCAGCCAGGCAGTGGAGGTGAGGGGATGGATGGGGGTTCGTCCCTCCAGGCTTCTACCACTGCCATGCAGAGAGGCCAGCTGCTCGCCCTACTCACCCCCACTCAGGGGGTCCTGGGCTCAATCATCCTGGGCTCACAGCCTCTTGACCTGTCCCCTCCATGGCCCGGAGGTCATGGCCCCCCAACAGCTAGTGCAGAAAGCTAGTTAGCGCTGCTATTTTAGCGGTTGGTATTATATTTGGCGTCTATGTGTTGGTGTTATAAACATATCGGTCCATATGTTGATGTTGGTCCATCTACAGTACTTAGATCAGGGGTCTTCAACGTTTTCAGGCCAAGGACCCCTTAGCTGAGAGAGAGATGAAGCAGGACCCAGCCAGATTCCATATAGTTTCATCGTTTGACAGCACAATCATCAGTGTGTTTTGGATTCATATCAATTTGTGTTTTCAGATATTTAACCACTTGAACCGTCAATACTTAATAAACTTGACCTTTCACTCTGTACTTAGTCTGCTCTTTTTCCCCTCTACATCAACGCTGCGAGGCGTTGTGAGCTTGTAGATCGGCTATTTTTGGCTAAAGTTCTCAGAATATGGACGCTAGGGTTCAAGTGGTTAATATAAAAAAGGAGAAAAAAAGTTTCTATCACTCAAAGATTTGGAGGACCCCTGACTTAGATGTTCAGCTAATATTTGTTTTTTTTCTGGTGTACTGTGAGTGTGAACTAACACTTAAAGAACATCACACATAGCCTGAATGTAATTTCTAATTTAGGTCAGGTACTAACAGTTTAAGGGTTGCACCAGCTGAAATAGTTTCAACGTAGGCATAAGTTACAAGTTAAAACTTAAAACCTACACCTAGTCCATAGCAGGTGTAAAGTAAGTCCATAAAACAGTGATGGGGCGTCCTTTGGGTAACTTGGAGGTAGAGGAGGTGCAAATTACACCGGCTGTTTGTGGAGGCAAGGCATTCTTTGTGACAGATTACTCTCCTTAGAAATGTGATGACATAGATTTATACTTGTGCTTTCATTTCCCACAAGCAGAGATACTGAGCATTATTATTGACCTGCTGGCTGAGACATTTGCTCACAAGACCTTTCTTTGTGGTAAATTACAATGTTGATGAAGAGTGGCAAAATGGCAATAAATCAAGAATAGTGCTTTTCACTCATTGACTGAAGTGTGAAAAACATAATTTTCTGCAACACTATTTTGGTTACTGTGGACTGGACTATGAACTTCATCATGCCACAGTAACTAAGCCCCTTTTCCACTGACATGGCCCAACACCACAACACTCCACACCGCCCACTTGTGCCAGGTTTTCCATTACAAGGACTTGGGTAGAGTGGTGTGAAAGTGGTACTAAATGTGGTACTAAAAATTATCCAATCCAGAGTAGGTCTGAGCTAGGCCAAACACTTCATTGACCGATCACTCACTGACTTTTCATTTAGACCACCAGTATATATAGTTGTAATACATGATAATAGATTCTATTGTGTATAACCACTATTATAATCTATTATAGTGTATTATAGTTATCATATAAATTAATACTTTATAGTGTATTATAATCACAGTTATAATCCATTATAGTGTATTATAATTAGGATAGTTGGAATACAAATTTATATTGTATTATAATCACAGTTAAAATGGTCAATTTGTTTCTTACCGATAGGGGTACCGATAGTGGTACTTTTGTGTAATTAAAATGTAGATATTTTGATGTGATGCGGTGTAGTGTTGTGTAGTGTGGTGCTAAAGCTGCAGTGGCTTAAGATGAATCTTACTTCTCCAAGCTTTAGTGTCAAACTAACTTTTAAAGGCATTGTTTAGGGTGTAGGTTGCACCCTTCAGAGAAAAGGTTCTGGTGCAACAGGCTGCATGGTACACATTTACTCCAATAAGATTAATCGTGGGAAAAAAGAAGATGTATCTTTTTGTTGGGCATAGTTCTTTCAATATGTTGTTTAGATCAGGGGTCTTCAACAGGGGGTCCGGGACCCCTAGGGGGTCCTCAGAGTTACTACAGGGGGTCCTCCAAATCTTTGTGTAATAGAAGCTTTTTTTCTCCTTTTCTATATTAACCACTTGAACCCTAGCGTCCATATTCTGAGAACTTTAGCCAAAAATAGCAGATGTGTGAGCTTGTAGATCGGCTATTTTCGGGAAAGAGGTTTTGTGTAGAGGGGGAAAAGAGCAGACTAAGTACACAAATTGACATGAATCCAAAATACACTGATAATTGTGCTGTCAAATGATGAAACTATATGGAATCTGGGGGGTCCCTGCTTCATCTCTCTCTCAGCTAAGGGGTCCTTGGCCTGAAAACGTTGAAGACCCCTGATTTAGATTATGCGATTTTCTATCCTCTGCCTATGAGCACAGAAGTAACAGATATACAGTTGACATTACTGTATTTGAAATGATGGTCAGGTAGCTGTGCAACCCAAGGTTTACACCTAGATGCACAAAAACACCCTGGTATTACACACACACACGTGCATGCACACAGTAGGGATGGGACGATAAGCGATATATCGTATAGTGGATATTTAATGTATCGTGATATCGTCCTCCGTCATGCACTGGGATCAATTCACCTTTTATTTGCCGAGCTGCATATCTGGTACCACTTAAACCCTCTAGAATTGGTAAAAGGTACTTATAATGTACTTACTTGATACAATCCGTTTTTCACACTCTACCAAATATCATTTGCCAAAAGATAGCCTATCTACAAGCTCACAACGCGTCTATTATCGCGATAATATCGTAAATCGCAATTTCTTTGGTCACAATAAGTGTGACATGAAATTTTCATGTCGTCCCATCCCTAGCACACACACATGCACATGAACCCGCCAACCCACCCCCAGCCACACATGCACACCAGGAAACACATTCTTGGCGCCCATCCTAAACTCCTTGTTTGTTCCTAATGAAGCGCTGCTCCGCCTGGTGATTGGAAGAGCATCAAGAGAACACAACAGAGGATTGTGGGAAGGTTCAGCTTGTACTCTCTGTTCCACCCCAGGGGTCTCTAATGGGGGCGCAAGATCTTTCTCTCTTCTTCTATCTATCTCTCTCCTCCCTCTCTTTCTCTGTCTTCGTTCGTACGTTCTTTCTTTCACTCTGGTCTACCTCCCTCTGTCATCTTCTGACTCTTCTTCATGTCCCTCGTCAACCGATGACTGTTGTCCTTTCCTTTATTTCGACTCGGAGATAGAACGTTGAGTTTGGAATCCTTCCCCCATCTCTCCAATTTATTTTTTTCTATTTATCACCATTCATGTATCTCTTTCGCCAGGGATGTGCACTGAATGTTCTAGGGGCTGAAATCATGGAAGAAAAAAAAATATATATCGAAAATAGCAGACCTCCAAGCTCACAACACGTCGCGTTGCGACGCGTTGTGAGCTTGGAGGTCGGCTATTTTCGGTACTTGATAACACACAAAACTAAACTAAACTTTCAACATAAGATGCTGCATTCAAGTTCTGGAGAGTTTGGACAAGGCAATTCTCTTGAATGCTGCCTTCAGGTATGGCATGGAAAGAGGGCGTTTGCATTTCTTTCACCATAAAAACTGCATTCATGGTATGGAGAGGGAACTTTTTTACAGACGGGTAGTAAAAGGGCAGGGGCTCAAGCCCCCTTTGATGTCTATGTGTGCTCGTGCCTGTCTTTCGCTATTGCTGTCTCTCTCGTGTTGACTCTCTCTATCTCACTCTCTTTTCCAGTGACTGAATGCGTTGGCCCCCCTTCTTATTTTTATGCCCCCCCAGCCCCCTTTCACCTCCTACCCCCCCCCCCTTCTCTCCCTTTATCTCGCTCTCCTCTCGTGCTCTGTTTCTCTAAATTTTTAAACAGCTCAATTAGCGTGGTACCTGATGCCAGTGGGAGGGGGGGGGGGGGCGGATCGGGAGCTCTTCATGTTTGTGTGCGTGCGTGCCCCAACCCCCTTGCTTTGAACTTATAGTCCATCCCTTTCCCTTCATCTAGACTCCTGCTCTAGTTTTTACCTTTCCATTACATTCTCGGTTCCTTTTTGAGAATTGTTGTTTGTGTTTTACTGTGTAGAAGAATGGATAAGATAAGATGAGGGAATGGAGAGTTGAGGTATAGCGTGTGACATACTGTACGTGTGTCCCGCACAAGTTGGGAACTTGAACTTGCGACGGGTGCGGTGCGTGTTACTGGTTCACACGGAGGCTCCTAATGGTGGTTGACTTGAGTGAGGTCAAATCGAGTGGACATGCAAATTGGAAACGAAACATTTACTGACGAGTGACGACATCAGTGATCTCCATACATCTATCTATAAATGCGAGAAGTCTCTGCGTGTCTGCGTGTATAAGGACAGGGGGTGTCCGCTGTCCCGATCATCACACATCCTGAGAACCGTCCTACCGATCAACTTCAAACTTGGCCTGCGTGTCGCCTGGGACCTGAGGGAGAGTGATGCCCGGAGTGAAGTCGGGTGGATTCTAATAGAAATACTGATAAATCATCCCAATTGGTCACATTGGCTCTGCAGCTCATATACTGGCATAAAAGGGAGACAGACAGATAGAGATCTTCATATAAAGTACTAGACCTTACCCGTTCGAAGATATGTGCTCCAAAATATGTGCGGGTGTGGGTTGTGGGGAAAGAGGGGGTTGTGGGGAAAGAGAGAGAGAGAGCACATTCCTAACTGTGAGAGAGAGGGGTGTGTGTGTGGGGCTACAGATCCCATGGCCTGGAGGAACGGACCGTAACCCTGACAACAGACTAAGAAAACGCTAAATAAACAGCTTTAATTTGGGAGAAATGAAATTCGGGCTTCGTCAGCGTTGGTATAATGCTAATGGCCAATACCATGTGAACTTTGGGATCAGTTGCTGAAGCGAGTGAATAGATAAACGTAGATAAGCGTGAGCGTTAGAGCGTGAGTGTGTGAGTGAGTGAGTGAGTGAGTGAGTGAGTTGTTTGGTGCTTTATTAGATAGATGGTCATAGACTGACCTCCAAGTACTATAATGTGTACTGTTCTCTGAGTACTCCTGCACAACGGGTACTCTGACAACGGGTACAATGTTTTTTTTAGAATATGTGGGGGGCTTTTCTGCCTTTATTTATAGTAGTGTAGTTAGACAGAAAACAGGGAGAGAGACGGAGAGTGACATGTAGCAAAGTCGTCTGGATCGGGATTCGAATCTGCGATACGCTGTCATGCATCAGAGCCTATGTGGTATTTGCCTGGACCGCTAGCTCCAGCGGGTATTCGCAATGGGTTTTGTAAAGCCGGAGGGGTATGCTTTCCCAATGGGTATCAGCCTAATCAATATAATAATGATTTATTGCAGACCCCTGCGTCAAAGTGTCCTCCTCGGTAGGACACAGAATCTCACACCTTGTTTTAGTGTGAGGCTCATTAGAGCATCATTAAAGTCAACATGGTCACTGTATTATAACCATAAACCTGATGAGACAATGGTCTCACTCTACCTCTGGGTTCATCCACAAGTCGTCCGTTGGACTTACGTACAAAGGCCTTTTTGACTGTAGCCCACATGTCTGTTTAGCATGGGTCAAACTGGACACACACACACACACACACAAGCCAAGGTACCCACTCTGATGACGTCAGTTTAGTAAGGAGTGGAATTCTCCGCTATCAGGGCAAGCAAACCCACTGTGGTATTTGAACATTCTCACACCCCCATACACACCTCACAAAGAATGTGTGTGTGTGTGTGTGTGTGTGTGTGTGTGTGTGTGTGTGTGTGTGTGTGTGTGTGTGTGTGTGTGTGTGTGTGTGTGTGTGTGTGTGTGACTGTGCACTACACTGTAGTTGCACTACACTGTAGTTGCATACATCAGAAAGAGAACAATAGTGCAGAAAGTTCATTCACCACCAGTATGCATGTGTGTGTGTGTGTGTGTGTGTGTGTGTGTGTGTGTGTGCGTGTGTGCGTGCGTGCGTGCGTGCGTGCGTGCGTGCGTGCGTGCGTGCGAGTGCGTGCGCAACACTGTCAAAGCTTTCCTCTATAGTCTAGGGACTCTAGGCAGAGAAGTGTCAACACATGGCTGGTATTAATATTGCAGTAAATGAGTATGTAAACTGTTTTAAATATTCAGAATAAACATTTAGCCTAGAAAGATGTATATTTATGACAACACTAAACCAGATTGATGCGCACCAGGGACGTGCTGGGCCCCTGATTCAGCCCGGGAAAAAGAGTTGGAGAGGCCCTCATTGCGCGCTATAGAGAGAGATCTCTCTCTATATTGCTGCTGCTACTCAAATATTTGTGACAAAGTGACAAGCCAGTGGGCCAATTACATGAGTTATATTTCGTCGTTGTCGGGTGGAAACCTTGTATGTCCAAAACTGTTTGTTTTGTATTTATCATTTTAAACATGATTTACTGAAAACAGCCGATCTACAAGCACACAACGCCTCGCACCGCGAGGCGTAGGCGTTGTGTGCTTGTAGATCTGCTGTTTTCACTACTTTTGTGCGACGGCCTTGTGTGATGAAGCAGGGCTTTGCTTTGCGAAAAAATTAACACATTTGAAACTTGGAGATACAAGGTTTCTGCCCGACAGTGACAATTTACTTTGTTGGCCGCCCAGCCCCCAAAATGGAACGAAGGCCGACATTTTATTTTAATTCTTTTCCTAATGGCCGGCCGGGAATGAACCGGCCGTTCGGGAGTTGTCCCGCTTTTCCCAATGGCCAGCACGTCCCTGATGCGCACATTAGAAGCAAGTATATGCATGGCCAATCTAAAACACGTGGGTATACAGTATAGCCTCCACTGCACCACTGGCTACCTCTCTATTTTATTCTCCCTTCATTTAATCTTCTCATGACACTTCTACAGATGCACATTGTCTGTTGTGCACAGAAGCACAACTACATTGTGTTGTGGACATAACAAACATTGTCATGGCAATACTATTTAGGTTATCATTATATTAAACGATTACTATTTATTATAAAAACATTGTGTTTTATAAATTAGAAATTCTGAAATATGAATGGAATCAAAATGATGGTTGGAAGCGGGACAAAGAGCCACTAGACCAAATGTGTTAATATCTTGACCAAACAGGATATTGCATAAAAGGTTGGGAGCAGGAGTTCTACCAAGTAAAACACTGGGGATTTTATTGTGTAAAACCCACTTCCACACCATTGGACAAAAAAACACCCACTAACATCTGGCTTTTATTAGGGTTCCCAAACCAACTAAGCCCTATAGACCTACATACTGTACAGTACCATACTAAATGTACTTGTACTAAATGTACCGGTACTTATGTACTGTATAATCTCCCTTGCGGTCCACTCCATACCATATAGGCTCTAATCGATCTCAACGACCTTTGCTGCTGCGTGTCTTTCCCCGCCTCTCTCTTCCTGTTTCCTGTCTATCTCCACTGTGTACTAACAATAAAGGCAGAAAACCCCCAAAATATATATTTTAAAAAAGAAAAGAAAGGTGAAGCACCTAGCCAAAAAAAGAAAGGGGAAATAAATTGTAGTAAAAAGCAGCCTGGAGCCTTCACCCCCCCCCCCCCCCCCCCCTCCCCCCCCCACACACACACACACCCATTTCATCTAATTGTTGTCAAAAACGGTGATAGGGGTCATGTATGTCCCACTTAGCGGGAGTCAAAAAGAACACCCACTAACATCTGGCTTTATGATTATTGTACAATGCTCTGCTCTGTCACAGGACACACCATCCCAAGTCATGTATTTCTTACATTATGTGAGACATCCCCTGCTACGCTATCAGAGCTGGGGCGGGTGGACTTTCATGCCCATGAGAGCGGCCACGGAGGTGTGTGCGTGTCTGTATGTGTGTGTATGTGTGCGCGAGCGTGCTGTGCATGTACTGTATTTTTGAACGGTGCCAGCCGCTCCAACAACTGATGTTTGTCCATGTGTCCATATGTCTGTCTCATTGTGCATACGGCCTCAAAAGCTGAAGCTTGAAGGTGAAAAACCTTCAAGTGGCGCTGTTGAGCAGCTGTGCAGTGTTTGAAGGTGTGCTGTGTACTATGGTATGGTATATAGGCTAGGGCACCACTCACTCCCATTGTGCGTATCTGTGCTGTGTTTGTTGTTTATTTCTCTGTTGATTAGAGGCCACGGCTCTTCCCACTGCTTCCACACAGTTTGATAGTGTGTACGTGTGCGTGTGTGTGTGTGTGTGTGTGTGTGTGTGTGTGTGTGTGTGTGTGTGTGTGTGTGTGTGTGTGTGTGTGCGTGCGCGCGCGTGTGCATGACTCTGCATGCACATGGAGTTGATGGCAGTTAATTAACGCATGGCCCCTGGCATAGTGTTTGCCCCGTTTTTATATCTACTGTATTCTGTTGCCCTCTTTTCCATTACGTCTTCTTCTGTCTCTCCATCTCTCCATCTCTCACTCTGTTTTCATCTTCCCTGTCCTCTTCTCGCATCATTCTACTATTTATACACTGAGAGTTAGATTAACTCATTCACCTTATCAAGTAGTCACAGTCTAATATTCTTCTATTTTTGCATGTCCGTGATCGATTGGTGGATTGATCACGGACACGGACACGCTTTATGTGCTTCCGTGAAAAAAAGCTATTCGTCTGGTCTGGCCTAGTCTAGGCCATGCAGTCGCTAGTTATGACCATTTGAATGAAAGTAGTTTTAATAAAGTATAGTATTTTATACTCATGCGAGAGGTAAACACGCAAGACCGTAACTTTAATCCATCAAAAGAACAGAGGATAAGTGAACGGTTTTCTTTTTCTCTCTCAATCATTCATTAACACGGGATGCAGGGGTTAACAGGTGGATTTGGCAAATCTGTTTCTAGCCTAAAATCTCAAGACATCTTGAATGTCAATTTAATTGATGATTCTTTTTTAAACGGCCACTTATTAAATCATATTATTTAAAAACAGCTGTGTAATGCCAGGGATCATGATGTTTTGGAAAGAGGTACTTATATATATTATAGGGGAGGCTATTCCTATCTGCCCACAGCTGTGCATTCTGGGCACATTTCCCGATAATCTCAAGAGTTAAACGCTGAGGAGACCTCTTGGTTGCAGCGTGTCCGTCCGTTGTGTCTGTCCGTGAGAAGTAAATAAACCATGTGAAAAGGACATTCATTGTGTGCTGGCTATTTCCTCACTTTCATCTACTAAAGAAGACTATTGTTTTTTTCTCATGTGGGAAAAGGGGCTTTAGTAGAGGCATAGAGATCAACATTTTGCATTCTCAATTCACAAGTAACTTTTAAAATATTGAGAACGTTCTTCAGTTCTCAATATTGGGAACTACAGAACGTTTGGAGAACAGCACACTAGCAAGTGTCAAGTGTAAAAGTAAGCCATTTACCATGAGAGGGAGTGGGTTGTTGACTGATTTACCACTGTTTCAGGGTTGTGGCATGAGGCGAAGCAGAGTGCTAAACAACCCTGAAACAGTGGTAAATCAGCCAACAACCCACGACCCTCGAATGGTAAATTGCTTTTCTACCACTAACACTAACCCTCTACCATATAAATTAAAGAAAACACAGTTTTAACTTGCAAGGTTATTTAGTTACAATCATTAATTGTTTCAGAATACACATATACTTCCACCACAGCATATAGTCCCATAAACAACAATGATTGCAGCCACATTCACTGGCCAAAAACAAACAAACAAAACAAAAAATAATTCATAATCTAGGCTACTTGTCATAAATACAAAACGGTGTCCGGAGTGCTGATCCCGCGATGTCGCACTAAATATACTGTATATACAGTAAAGCTGGTGTGGGCTCACCTTCGGTCCGGCTATCAATGTGGCACTGGAGAAGTCCGCGATTCGTTTCCATCGCACGTCCACGTGCACGCATCCCATAGAAAAAAATGGATTTTCAGATCTTTAGAGTCCATTTTTTCCAAAAAAGACTTTTGATGCCAAGGATGGCATGGCGTTCTCGCTAAAATAGCACAACCATGATAACATAAATCCTCCTTCCTTGTTTACCATCTGAACCGGAACTAACGGTGGGTCAATCACGAAGGTCGTCAATTGGGAATTTTGAGCTCGATCTACTTCCTGCCTTCAAAATAAGAGAGTGGCCGCGAATGGAGAAACTGGCCGTCACTTTTTGGGAGGCGCATAGATCTTGGAAATGTTACAACTGCAACACAACAGTGGGTGGGGTCCATGAGCCAACTCAAGGTTGTTGACTGATTTACCACTGTTTTAAGCCAATCAGAATCCAGTATCTGAACATGTGACCACAAAAAGGGGTAGAAGGTTCACTACAAAAGCTCTCCATCAAAGAATCACACAAATCAAATAAGACCCCGTTTAGACGGCAATGCTCTGTAGAGAAAACGGCAAGGTCCCGTGACATCGCTGTTGCGTTTTGCTTTTTATCCAGCGTTCATATGACCGGCGCATGAGCCGACTCAGCGCCGTTACCGAGTTATGTGCCGTTATGGACAGAATAGTACATTTTGACCAGGGGACTGCTTCTGCGTCCGAATGCGGCTCAAAGGGACTGTAGTGCGTTGGACTGCTGCATACAAATCTTTCAGCCAATCACACACTGGCAGGGTGGGGCTTGCCCACATGTGTTGTCGTTTCTTGCGTTTCTGTTGTTCACACGGTGACGCGAGGGGAGTCAGCTTTTCCACCCGTTCCGTTTTTAACCAATGAATGCTGTTGTTGTCTGAAAAGAAGGCATATCTGACTTTTCATTTTGCGGAATTGTCGTTGCAAAAACGCAGTGTAAACGGTCCCTAAGTGGGTGCTTCTCTGCAAACATTTATGATTACTGTTATGAGTTTGATTAAAGATTCCTCTGAACACACTGGTTACAAGATCTCCTGATTATTTGACCTACAAGTTTAAGCTCAGCGTAAGGTGATTAACTTGTTTGTCTCCCTATGTGCAAGTGTGTATGGGTGAGCAAGGAGCATGCGCCAAGCATGATGCCTGTGTGTGTGTGCATGCGTGCGTGTGTGTGTGTGTGCGAGGGGAGGGGGGGGTCAAGTACACTTAACTAGTTACTATGTCTGTTTGTCTGTTTGCTCATCTTTTGTCCAACAGGCTGTGTGAGCAGTGAGCTTTAGGTCATCAGATTGGGGTCCATCTGGGCACGAGTTCATGTTTTCTTTTCTTTGTGTGGGTGTGTGTGGGTGTGTGTGGGTGTCAGTGTCTTGGCGCACGTCTTGAGAAAGCAGGGGAGGGAGGGGTTAAGGTCAGCCTATTGTACTCAGGGCATTATGTTTAAATCATATGTGTGGCTCGTTTGCATATCAGGGTCCTGTTGTTTATTGATTGGGTGGGGCTTGGATGAAGCGTGTGTGTGAGTGGGTGGGGGGTGTGGGGGGTGATCGAGAGTTCTTGATTGGACTGCGTGGGGATCCTGGGGAGTGGGGGAGACATAAGGGAAGTGAAATGCTGGCTGAGGTCAAGACAATAGGTCAAGACTAGAGTACAGGGGGATTTACACACGCACATGCATGCACACACATGCACACGCATGCACGCACGCGCACACACACACACACACACACACACACACACACACACACACACACACACACACACACACACACACACACACACACACACACACACACACACACACTCATAAGTACCCGTCGTCTCTGGTTGACTTTGTCACATTTCACTCAGGTTTTTTCATCTCACTTACTTCACACGGTCTACTGCCTTCACACACTTATGTCTTGCAATGTAGTTTCAAATACAGCCACGGGGTGGCACTTAGGAGTCAGCAAACATCAGCAGGATTTGTCTCATACAAGAAATGTATTTATCCATGGCATGTTATGGAAAGTAAATACAAATGTTAATCAGAAACAGATTGGTTTCTTCTTTCCCCACCACAGTCATGCAATTTAGCAAAATTATGTTTTAATTAAGATTAAAGACAATATTGTGTCTAAAAATGTCAAAAATCTTTCTTATTCTTATGTTCAATCACAATCAGAATTGGTTTCTTACCTATGTCAACTACATTTGAATAATAATAGTTACCTACTCCTTGCACGAGGGAAATTCTGTATTTTCAGCCCAACCGATTTGCTGCCCACAAGGAGCACGTGAGCAATTAGGAGTTAAGAGTCTTGCTCAGGGACACACATCAACATTGCTACCATGGTCTGGAATTGAACCAGGGGCTCTGGATCCCCAATCGGGCTAACAAATGGAAATGGGGTGAAGGAGCTTCAAACGGTGCCTCCTTTTCTCGTTTTCAACACTGGGGTCATAACATTTCAGTCAAGTTTTCATGTCAATAACTTCCAAACAACTTTAAAACACATCCCAGTTGCCTACTGTAGTACCATGTAATTTGGGTTAACAACTCAAGCTCATATCAAGTTTCTCCATGTGTCTTCATTAAACATAACAGTAAATGTTTTTTCCCCTCCTAATTTAATTCTTTAACTATGAACAAGCATGATTTATACTAGTTTTCTTTTTTTGGGGCATTTTCTGAGTACCCCCTGGAGTACCTCCGCGTACCCCTAGGGGTACACGTACCCCCATTTGAGAAACACTGCCTTACTCTAACCCTAACCCTAACCTTAACCTCAGTAAAACTATGCCTAACCCTAACCCTAACCCTAACCTCCGTGGGGTGAGGCGCTATCATTCCTGCCGACGCGACCTTGTTGTGGCTCAAAGCGACCGCTTGTTCCGCCCCGTGCCGCACGACGAGTGCTCCGTTTCTCGATTGTACTGTTTCTCTATCAAACCGTGACATATATATATATATATATATATATATGTTACAGTCAGTTTGGGTAACTCAGTGAGATTGTGGTAAGAGCGCTCGTTTTGTAGTTCACCACACACCAATCACCACCAGATGGCGACAACAGCCAGTCAGCCATTCACTAGTGCAGGCGCTGACGTCACTCGTTTGCGACTCTCTTTCGTTTATTTACTAGCCCAGCTCGGCTGTGTTTAGCCATTAGCTTACTATGCCTTACTCTAACCCTAACCCTAACCTTAACCTCAGTAAAACTATGCCTAACCCTAACCCTAACCCTAACCATAACCTCCGTGGGGTGAGGCTATCATTCCTGCCGACGCCACGTTGTTGTTGCTCAAAGCGACCGCTTGTTCCACCCCGCGCCGCACGACGAGCGCTCCGTTTCTCGATCTAACAGTTTCTCTATCTAACCGTGACATATATATATATATATATATATATATATATTTTTTTTTTTTTAAGGAAACAAACACATTATTATTATTTTATTTTTTCTCCCTTTTCTCAATTCAAATGAGCTGTCTTGAGAAAACATGCATACACCTAGCATAAATGGTAAATGGTGCATTTATATAACGCTTTTATCCAAAGCGCTTTACAGAGATTGTGCATTACATTCACCCATTCACGCACACATTCATACACCAGTGGTGGAGGGAACCATGCAAGGCACCAATCTGCTCACCGGGAGCAATTAGGGGTTCAGAGTCTTGCCAAAGGACTCTTCGACATTAACTCAGGGGGAGCGCGGATTCGAACTCGGAACCCTTCGGGAACCCTTCGTGCTCTAATAACAGTTTCTCTACCCCTGAGCTATGCCGCCCCATAAACATTAACAGAAAGTATGTAGTCTAGTACTTACCACTGACCATTTGAAATACAAACAGTAACAAGGCAGCAGATCACCACTGCCCCTTAGTGGCGGACAGTTGAAAATCACATGACGTGCATGACATCCCTGACATGCCTGATCTGGGCAAATTGCCCCAGGAAATGTGACACGGTCAACCAGAGACGACGGTATCTACAAACACCATCATGCACAAACATACTTGTATGTGTACACTGGTGCAAAATCCATTTCCATGCACACTCTCTCTCTCTCTCTCTCTCTCTCTCTCTCTCTCTCTCTCTCTCTCTCTTTCTCTCTCTCTCTTTCTCCCTCCGTAACTTTCGCCAACACCCCCCGCCACACACACACACACTCACTCGCTCGCTCGCTGACTCGCTCACACACTCACTCACTCGCTCACTCAGTCACTCACTCACTCACTCACTCACTCGCTCGCTCGCTCGCTGACTCACTCACTCGCTCACTCATTGGCCACTCTACTCTCTCTTTCCCGCTCTTCACCATTGTCTGTGTTTCTTTTCTTTGTGTGTTGAAAATGTGATCATTCATTCATTTATGCAGTGTTTGACTGAATTGTGTAGATCTCATTTACACACGCATGCAACGCACGCACGCACGCACGCACGCACGCACACACACACACACACATTTACTGTCAATATTCCCAACAGTTTGCTGTAAAGTTCTTGTTTTTTATATCTGTTACTTGTCCTTTATATGTGTTCAGTCTCTCTGTGCATGTTGTTCCATCATGTGCCAATGACTGGGACTTCAATGCGTGCCATATAGCATTGCACCGTCGGTGCAGGAGTCAGTTACAGTAAATAGCCGTGATTACTGTGCAGAGCCATGTGTCAAAGAATGACTGCCAATTGTGATGTTTCCCACTAGAGCTGTGGGAATCTTCCTCTCAAAAGCCAGATGTTAGTGAGTGTTTTTTTTTCTCCATCCAGTGGCAAGGAGGCTTTACTTCTCTATCTCATTCTCTATCCACCTCTTTCCGTGGGAATTTAGTGGAGAATTTTTTTCACCACACTTCCGGTTAACAGCAGACATACAAGCTCACGTCGCGTCACAGATGCAACCGTTGTGAGCTTGTAGATCACACTCGGCTGCGGCGCCGGAAGCTCTGTGCAACTTCTGCGCAATGCATGATGGGATGTGGAAAGTTGTGGATAGGGTCCTTCACTTTTTAACACACACACACACACACACACACACACACACACACACACACACACACACACACACACACACACACACACACACAGCCTATCCTGTCACTGACCTCCCCTTCCTTCCATCTGAGGGGTCACCACCTCCCTGCCCTGCACGCATGGACCATTCACTCTGTGTGCGTAGATACACATGCGTGTGTACCGTACATGCTATGCCTTCATGCATGATCAGTCTCATCTTCTTGTGACTCTGCGTGTGTGCGTGTTTGTGTGTGTGCGTGCGTGCGTATTCATGCACGGATGGACAGTACAGTCTATTTGGGATTTTATGGGCTACCATGTATGCATGAGCGTATGTGTTCGGCTGAGTGCGCATCTTACATGTCATCGCATGTGTGTGACAGTCACTGTGTGTGTGTGTGTGAGTGTGTGAGTGTGTGAGTGAGTGTACGAGCTCCACGAGTGTATTTGACAGCACGAGCGGGGGTGTGTGTGTATGTGTGTGTGTATGTGTGTGTGTGTGTGTGTGTGTGTGTGTGTGTGTGTGTGTGTGTGTGTGTGTGTGTGTGTGTGTGTGTGTGTGTGTGTGTGTGCCCTGAGGCTCATTAATAATTCATGAGGTGGGAGGGGAGAAGGGAAGGGGGCGGTGACAGATGGGGAATCCGTGTGTGTGTGAGAGAGAGACTCTTTATACACGCAGGAGAGACAGCGAGAGGACCTCGGAGCGACAGATAGATAGAGATAGATAAAGGAAAGGGGGAAAAGAGAGTGAGAGAGAGTGAAGGGAACACAGTGGCAGCTTTTTGCCTCGTTTGTTTTTGTTTCCTCAGTGGATCTATGTTGTGACAGTAATGGATGCTCAGTGATCAGAAGAAAGCAATTTGTTTAGTTTTTTTTTTATCTTGTGTTGAAACACAGAGCCAATCAGGTGACTGGAGGACTGATGGGATGGAGATACCACACGCTCAGCCACTACTACTGACCTAGACCTGGCCGCAACAACCCCACTGCAAAAGGTACGTGTGTGTGTGTGAGTGTGCGTGCGTGCATGCTTGTGCGTGTGTCATGTGTTGTGTGCACAGTAAAATCATCTTGTATTGATATAAGTCAGTGTTTCTCAAACTTTCAAATTTCAATGTTTCCCCTTAACTCTGACAGTGTACAAATGGAACCAAATGGACCTGTTAGGGTTCATTTGTTTCCATTTGTACACTGTCAGAGTTACAGACTTGTATGGGTCAATTTAGACCCCCATGAAGGAACACACAGAGTCCTTGGAATCCGCTTTGAGAACCACTGATATAAGTGTTAAAAGTAGACAGGGTCACAATTGCTTCCGTTTCAGAGTGAAATTAGTGAAATGAATTGTGAGTGCAGCGCATGTGTTGCGGTGGGTGCAACTGGCGGTGTTGTTGATGAAGTGGGCTTTGACAGTGTAGTAGTAGTGTGTGTGTTTTGGTACACTTTGTGTGCACGTGTGACTGTGTGTATGTAGTTGGATTTTTGAGTCATTGTTTCACAAATCTTTGATGGAAAGTGTGCTCTGTACGTATGTGCGTGTGCGTGCGTGCGTGCGTGCGTGCGTGCGTGTGTGTGTGTGTGTGTGTGTGTGTGTGTGTGTCTCTGTGTATGTGTCTCTGTGTGTGTGATGGGGGTTCGAGAGGAGTGGACAAGAGTGATCTTTTCTGTGCTTGACAAAGAACAGTGTTCATGACATATGTGTGTTTGTAGTTCAACAGGCATTATGAGTTGTCTGTGTTATGCTTGTTGTGTTCTTGTGACTCTGGTGACATTCTCTCCTCTTTCTGCCTCCTCACTCTGTTCATCACACACTCCCGGGGGAGAAACAACTGCGTGTGTGTGTGTGTGTGTGTGTGTGTGTGTGTGTGTGTGTGTGTGTGTGTGTGTGTGCGCGTGCGCGTGTGCGTGTGCGTATGCGTGTGCATCTATCTGCATACACTTTGCTATGCTTTATATCCCTTTAGTGGCGTTTTGTTGTAGGATTTTCTTGTTGTGTGTTGCAATATTGTCATGCAGTCTTATTACAAATATTGGTTGATTGATTGAAAACTTTGTTTGTCAGAAATGTAAACAGCACAGTAAGACATCAAGGCAAAAGGGATAACACAAAAAACTAGTTTCATATATGAGTTATATAGTTTCATATAACATGAGTTATATGAGTTATATGAAACAACACAAGTTTAAATGCATTGTTTCATGACTTGCTCATGTTTAAATTATTTTTCTTTGAAAATACTTGTTGGGGTTTCCCTTGTTTGTCGCTGCTTTGTTAAATCCGTCATGTTCAATAAAGGGGCTTCGTGCTGGTTTGAGATACAGGTCTTCATCAATTGTCATCAGTGAAGACAAATTCATTGTGTCCATGTCAGTATTACTAGCAGCACACACCTAAGCACCCACACATGCACGGATTGCACGCACACACGTCTTAACAGTTGATTGGTGGTATGGATCATGTCTTGCTATATGTTGTCTCATTGACTAACATCACTCCTATGGTTGTCTCTGCTCTGTCTGAATCTGCACTTACACGTCTGTTCTGTCGCTGTGTACAGACTGTCTGTCTGTCTGACTGTCTGTCCACTATTGTCTGTCTGTCTGTCAGTTCATTTGTATGACTCTGTCTGCTATCGTGTCTGCATGTGTTGTCTGTGAAATCTTTATTTTACCTGTCTCTCAGTCTCTACCTGTCTCACTGTCACACTACATGCTTTAACACATGCTTTGTGACACGTGTGTGTGTGTGTGTGTGTGTGTGTGTGTGTGTGTGTGTGTGTGTGTGTGTGTGTGTGTGCGTGCGTGCGTGCGTGCGTGCGTGCGTGCGTGCGTGCGTGCGTGCGTGCGTGCGTGCGTGCGTGCGTGCGTGCGTGCGTGTATGTAAGCATGCATGACATGTGTGTCGTGCTGTTCTCCAATGTGTTCTATCAGGGTTGCCAGAAGGGTTATCCCATTCCATGCTGCCAATTTTAGCCACATGAACCCTATATCATCCCTATTCTGGGCAGCTCATAATTGGTGAACATTTGAGTGAAAATAAGGCGTTTTGTAAGAATAGCAGTGTACAAACCGACAAACTGCAAAGCAACATGACACTTTGTGAGCTAGCTGCTAAAAAAGATTTAGTGTCAACAAAGTATATATACAGTTAAATGGTTATGTTTCTTCAACCCTCTTGCTCCTCTGCGTGTTCATGTGCTGAGTGATGTCGGCATGTTTGTAAAGTTCAATGCATTAGTATAGAGTACCATATTGCCATTTACACACACACACGCACGCACACACGCGCGCACGCGCACACACACACACACACACACACACACACACACACACACACACACACACACACACACACACACACACACACACACACACACATGCACACACTCTCTTTCTCTGTCCCTCCTCACATATTCATTCAGACACATACTCTTTGATAGCGTTATGTATTTATTCATGTCCAATCTAATGTGTGAGACATAAATCGCTAAGCCTGCTACTGCAGCATCCCACACATGGCCATTACTCCACCCAGTTGACAGGCACCATGAAACCAGTGACGGAGAGGTTTCCACTTAAATCCTGAGTGTTCGTTTAACTCAGAGAGTGTACAAATGTCACCAAATGTACCGCTACGGGTGCATTTGGAGACATTTGTATACGCTCTGAGTTACAAAAGGATAAATTAACACTGAGGCAGGCTTTACCGTCTACATAGCAAACGTCACTGTGAAGGATCTTGTGATTGAGTCTTCTGTTCTGCTTTTGTTTAATTTGTAACAAAAAGAAACTTGCTTCGCTTGTTGTGTCTTCCTTTGTCCATATTCGACCTTGGGGATCATTAAAGATGTATTCTTCTTACAGGTATGAGAACATCAGGATTCTCTCCACTGTGTCGTTTCATAGAGCAAATATCAGTCACAAACAAGCAACAACACAGTGTGCCATACTGAGTGCATTATATGGCTATATAACATTATAAGGGCACTGAGAATGACCAGACCCTGTCTCACTGTCTCTCTCAATATTCCTTTTACTCTTTCTCTCTTCTCTGTCTCTGTCTCTGTCTCTCTCTCTCTTTCTCTCTGTCTCTCTGTCTCTCTCTCTTTCTCTCTCGATGCTCAGTGTATAACAGGGAACACAGCTGTGTGTGTTTGCACTTTCCTTTAAAGGTACAAGTGCACATGATTGTGTGTGTGTGTGTGTGTGTGTGTGTGTGTGTGTGTGTGTGTGTGTGTGTGTGTGTGTGTGTGTGTGTGTGTGTGTGTGTGTGTGCTGTGCTGTGCTGTGCTGTGCTGTGCTGTGTGTGTGTGTGTGTGTGTGTGTGTGTGTGTGTGTGTGTGTGTGTGTGTGTGTGTAGGGCAGCGATAATTAGATCTTTGACAGTAGATGTGTCTGTGGGGGGAAAGTGTAGGTGTATTTTTGAGGTAATGTTTTACAAATGTTTGATATAAAGCATGCTCTTGTGTGTCTGTGCGTGTGTGTGTGTGTGTGTGTGTGTGTGTGTGTGTGTGTGTGTGTGTGTGTGTGTGTGTGTGTGTGTGTGTGGGTGGGGGGTTGTGCACTCTTGGTGGTGCGTACTATTCATGAGTGTGTGACGTCTTTTCACGAGTGTAGGAGGAGAATTTATGAAATGAATTACAAATGTTTGTTTATAGAGCGTTATGTGTCTGAGGGAGGCTGTTGTTTCGAGTGAGGTCCACATACGTATTTTACACAGACACACAGACACACACACACACACACACACACACACACACACACACACACACACACACACACACACACACACACACACACACACACACACACACATGCACTTTTGTTCCCATGCAGTGGGAAGTAGAGGTTAATGCACACAGAAAAAAGGGAGAGAATGAATGAGCGAGGGAGAAATGACAGAGAAAGAAATATAGAAATCGGGGAAAGAGAGGAGAAGGGAGAGAGAAAGAGAGAGAAAGAGACCTTAATGCAGTGGTTCTCAACCTGTGGGTCGGGACCCCCAGGGGGGTCCCCAAATGATTTTGGGGGTCCCCAGATGATTAAGTTAATGTGAAACATTGTTTTCTACCTCAACAGTAAACAAACCAACATAAGGTTTAAGTGTATAGAGGGTTTATGCACATTTCTAAAGTGACAATTTAAGGACTTTTTAATACCTCTAAAATGCCAAATTAAACATTGGCCAAATTGTCAAATATTAGAGGCAGAAATTGTGAAAATAGCTGATCTACATGCTCACAACGCCTCGTTGCGAGGCGTTGTGAGCATGTAGATCTGCTATTTTCACAATAGAACCGTGATATACAAAATGTAATGCGTCAGGGTGTGGGGTCCCCAGTTAAAATATCATTATTTTGGGGGTCACAGCCTGAAAAGGTTGAGAACCACTGTCTTAATGGACACCGACGGCTTTTCACTGCAAACATTTGGACCGGGACCTTCACACTATAACCACCCCTACCCCCCTTTCTCTATCCCTATCTCCATCACTCTCTTCATCTCTTTCCATCCCCCTTCGCCCCAGGGACATGATCAGAGCATATTCTCTCTAGTTCACTTCAGCTCCAATCTCTCTCATCTCTACAATCCTCTTTTTCTTATGTCTATCGGGTCATTTTGTGGTGCAGGCACATGCACACATAGACATCAAAGGGGGATTTAGCCCCTGCCATTTTATCTGTCTGTAAAAAGTGCCCTTTCCAGACCATGAATGCAATTTTTACTATGGTGAGAGAAATGAAAATGACTTCTTTCCATGCCATATCTGAAGGCAGCATTCAAGAGAATCGCCGTGTCCAAACTCTCCTGAACTTGAATGCAGCATCTTATGTTGAAAGAATTGCCCTCTCTGTGTAGAAATCTATGCCATTACGCCACATCTCCAGTATTGGCTTGGTTATGCTTAGTTCAGTGTGGTTTCACACACCGAAAATAGCCGACCTCCAAGCTCACAACGGGTCGCAGCGCGACACGTTGTGAGCTTGGAGGTCTGCTATTTTTGGTGCTTCCACCAAAAGACCCTTTTGGAAATTCCAGCCCCTGCCTCTCTAACATTCTCTGCACGTCCCTGTTGTGGCGTATGCTGCTGTGCTAACAACAGCAGCGATGCAGGCTGGCTGAAATAAAAATTGCAGAGCGATGTGGTTCTGGTGGCAGCGGCGTCATTGCTTATGGATTGTTACAGTATGATCTTTAGTTTTTTTTGCAGGCTGTAGTGACAGCTATGGTGGATGTTTTGCACACTGCGTTTGGCACAGACCTGCGATGCGTTCACCTTGATGGGTCTGCAGGCCTCTCCTTCTCCTGTCATAACAAAGCACTGCAACAATGCAGAGACGAGGGTAGGGATGGGACGATAAGCGGTACTATCGTTTATCGTGATAAAAAAACACTCACGATAATTGAATTGTGGAGATTTAACTTATCGTGATATCGTGCTCCGTCATGCACCGAGGTTCAATTCAACTTTTATTTGCCAAGCTGCCTATCCAGTACCACTTAAATCCTCTATAATTGGTAAAAGATACATGTCTTTTTTTTCACTCTCTATCAAATGTCTTTGCCAAAAAGAAGCCGATCTACAAGCTCACAACGCGTTGCGACACGTTGTGAGCTTGTAGATCGGCTATATTTTGGCAAAATTAATGTTCCGCCAATGGATTTTCATTATCGTGATAATATCGTAAATCGCGATTTCTTTTGTCACAATCATCGTAACATGACATTTTCCTATCGTACTATCCCTAGATGAGGGCGCTCGGGTGGCGCAGTGGTAAAGTGCCTTCCCACCGCTGTGGAGGTTGTGGGTTCGAATCTGGCTCTGTCCAGCATCTACAACCGAACACGATTGTCCCGTGTTCAGGGGAGGGAAGCCGGGCGAGGCGGGTGATGTTAGGCACTACTCACTGCACGTAATCCTACGGGCTGGGGCGGCACCTGTCAGCAGGGAGTGTTGGATGGGAGGAGTAGGACGAAGGCTCTATGTCCTCTCAGTGGCTCCTCACTGGTATGTCAGTCAGTAGGATACGATACAGAAATGTGTGTGGGTAGGAATCAAATGGCATGAAAAAGGGGTAAAAAATTGTGTTTTGTGTTTCTTCATTTGCTCACAGTCTCTTGTCTATCTCCCCTCAAGGCTGCTCCTCCATCCCTCCATCCCTTCAACTCTCCATCCCTCCATCCCTTCAACTCTCCATCCCTCCATCCCTTCATCCCTCCATCCCTCCATCTTCTAAGCCTTGCGTTTGTGTTTGTGTTTACGTAACCATAGCAATTTAGCTCCCAATGACTCCTCTTCTGTCACGTCCAGTTAATCTGCTGACTGAATGCGAGTGTGTATGATTGTGTGTGTGTGTGTGTGTGTGTGTGTGTGTGTGTGTGTGTGTGTGTGTGTGTGTGTGTGTGTGTGTGTGTGTGTGTGTGTGTGTGTGTGTGTGTGTGTTGCGTGTATCAAGCATCTAAGCAGCTTTTTAAGCAGATTGCCACACACTTTCGTTCTTCACCATGTCACCATGTTAACTGTGTGGATTCTTGGGGATGTTGTTTAGTATGTGTGGATCGTTAAGTTGTGCCCCATGAAGGGTTGAAATGTTCATGTCCATGTATCTGTATCTTAGGCTGTTCTTCAGGGGGGGTTGTGATCTCAGACTCAGAGTGTGTCATACGTGCAGATTAATCTGTAGTATCACTGAGTACATCCACACCGCCAAATTCAATGCATTATCATTGCAGTAAATGGTTTATCTTCACAAGTGTCTGACAGTGAGACAGACACTGAACCCCGGCCCTTGCATGGTTTCCTCTGCCATTGGTGCGTGAATGGGTGAATGTGAAATACATTGTAAAGGGCTTTGGAGAAAGACACTATAAAAAAATTAAATAAAACTTGCATGGAGACTCGGAGCCTCAGCGCTGCCTGCTTTCCTTAATATGATAACACATGAATCAAAGGGTCGATCAGTATTCAAATTAGCATTGTGTCCATCGCTAATTCATGCCACGCGTCAAAATAGTATAAGGATAAAAACTCCTATTTCACAATACAAGATGTCAAAACATAAAGTGTAAAATGGTTCTGTACTGTAATTCTTCCTCTAATTACACAATTCAATTCTAAAGAACCTAGTTTACATTTGACATTTTTCCTTCGACACAAAATCAAGTAAAGCTTTGTGCCGCTTGAGTGAAGGGTGGATTTTTAAATGAATAAATGAAAATGTGCACCAGTCCAAAAGGGTGGCATGTCAGGTTCATGTTATTGCAGTTCTCTTCTTTATGTCACCACCCTGTAAACTAAAGTGTTAAGTGATCATTTGATCTGGGTCTCCTTTCAGCCAGCAGAGCAAACGAGGGAAGATGGAAGAAAAAGGGGAGACTAGGATAGACAATGAAAGGAGCAAAAAATGAAAGAGAGGAATGTAAAAGAGAATAATGTGGAGGCGGGGAGGGGAGGAGAGCAGACATGTCTGGTCCCAGGTGGTTCGACAGATGTTGAGCCCATGCCCGTGCCAGGGGCATCACTATTCCATTACTGCACAGGCACCCATCCATCTGTGGGTAGACGTGCCCACAGCATACATGTGTGTGGGTACATGTGTGAGAAATAGTGTCATGTGCATGTAAATGTATACTGTATGTGTGTCAACCAGGTTCCTTACGTTTGCATACGAGTACAGAGCCTTAGGATGGAGCCGTCTGCTTCTCTATGATACGTGTTTATCAAGCGTTAACGCAGCCCAGTGTCTGCATGTGTTAGATACAGTGAGTGGTTGTAACCTACATACCACCACCTCACAATGTGAGCGTGTGCGTGTGTGCGCGCACGCATGCGTGTGTGTGTTTGCACGTGCATGCTTGGTCAGAGTGGTAGAGGCCTTCAGGTTGCATACCGTTATGAGTACAGTACAGTAGGATTTAACGGAAAAGCAAAATGATCACATTGAGGTGCTGCTCCAATTATTTTGAGAGGTTTTCAGTTTTCAAATGGATGAAAGGAGAGATGTAAGAGACCAGCACACAGCCCATGTTCTCCTCTTCTAAGTCCAAGAGTTCTCACACAAGCAACCCTTTTTGAGACGTGAGAATCCGTTATTTTCATCAGTCAGCATGCACCGTTGGTGGACACTGGTCTTGTGAGTGTAAAAACAGCCCTTATTCTCAATAAGAAGACCCCACACATAATGCATACACCCCCCACCCCTTGGTCCACTTGTCCAGCTTACTGCATGCTTAACCTCTTGAAGGCTAATAGCTGTTTGTGTCTTCTGTTGAAGGCATCTGGCTGCATTTGTCTCTTTGTGTCTGGAAAAGCGCACAGCTCTCTTAGCTTCATTTTGTACACAGCTTTATTTGGCTTGGCCTTCTGTCAAGACATAGGGAAAGGAGGGGTGTGTGCGCATCAGCTAAATCTTAAGATTATAGCAATACAGACCGTCTTTGGGCATTAAGAAAGAACAGCTTGTTATTATGCGCATATATTATTAATACCCCCTTCACTTCCTAGTAGTTTTTTGCTAGAATCTACTAAGAACCCCTTCTGCCATATGCACTCTCTCGCT
The DNA here is from genome assembly GCF_963921795.1 of Nannobrachium achirus. Classification (NCBI taxonomy): domain Eukaryota; kingdom Metazoa; phylum Chordata; class Actinopteri; order Myctophiformes; family Myctophidae; genus Nannobrachium; species Nannobrachium achirus. The sequence goes on along the minus strand of NC_137815.1, from coordinate 59,153,386 downwards.
AGCATCTTGAGGCACTAACACACACACACACACACACACACGTACGCACGCACGCACACACACACACACACACACACACATACACATACACATATGCACACACACACGTGCTCGCGCACGCACGCGCGCGCACACACACACACACACACACACACACACACACACACACACACACACACACACACACACACACACACACACACACACACACACACACACACACACACACACACAGTATGGAGTACAGTACAGTACAGTACAGTAACCCCGGGATCTGGTTGGTCTCTAGAGTTGTTGAGCGGATCCGCCTTAAGGCTTGCCATGCTATGAACTGCAACGTTGGGAATATAATGCTTACACACAACATTCTCTTATTTGCCAAGAATATTTACAGAGCCTTGCACTGTCTGGAAAAGACAGACAAACAAAAGGAAAAGGCATGATGTTCGAGATGAATCAATCAGGATGCTTTACAAGGATATATTATGTTCTTTACACAAATCAAAATGTAAATCTGGTTTATATGATCCCTCACATAGTAAAATACATGCTTGTTAATCACGCATACAACTGTACAAATAAATCCATTCCAGTGTGCTGTAAATCTGCCACTGTGTTTTGAAAAGGGGGGGGGAAAGGGGGGTATTTCGGGGAAGGGCCCCTCCCATGTATTTTTCCGCTCAATGACTCGCTTGATTGCTTCAGTGGCAGGGCTCAGCTTGCTGTTCGCGCCACTCACTCGTGAAATGGCTCCTCTAACGTTGTCCCCGACAGGAGGTTGGGATAGGTGAAACATGAGCGTTTTCTCACCTTCTTACTGGGCGTGGTTGCTAGACGGATGCTTCAATGTCGATGTCTAGTTCATCCATCGGTCTGCTTGTCCATCCATCCATCCATCCATCCATCCATCCATCCA
>NC_137815.1:59142470-59147470 GCF_963921795.1 Nannobrachium achirus | reverse complement strand
TCTGTTTTTGAGTGAATGAGCAGGACTCATGTGCACACACACACACACACGCACACACACACACACACACACACACACACACACACACACACACACACACACACACACACACACACACGCGCGCGCGCGCATGCACACGCGCATGCACACACATGCACACAGCACTGTCGTCAGCTTTAATAAGCTATTTCTGTGTAGCAGAGGTTTACCAATGCTGTCATATGCCCATGGGTGGCTTGTAGAGTTGACCCAACATTTATTCATCCTCTCGCTAGCTACACAGCCCACTCCTTTTTTGATAGCACATGTTTATTGCTTTGTATCACTTATGTATGTATCATTATACAGTGTTGGTAGTTAGGAATAATTCAGGAGAATTGTAACATTCAAAGACATTCCCTGAAAAAAGTACATTTTGATTGTTTCCCCCTCAGTGAGTTTTGTATTACAATATGTCGCTGATATCACAATGGAGAGCATTAGCAAACCCATCTAAAGAGGGGTCTTCAATGTTTTCAGGCCAAGGACCCCTTAATTGAGAGAGAGATGAAGCAGGGACCCCCACAACCTTTTCATAGATTCCATGTAGTTTCATCTTTTGACAGCACAATGACAGCACAATCATCAGTGTGTTTTGGATTCTTGAACCGTCAATACTTAATAAACTTGACCTTTCACTCTGTACTTAGTCTACTCTTTTACCTCTCTACACCAAAGCTATTTGCCAAATAAAAGCCGATCTACAAGCAACGCGAGGCTTTGTGAGCTTGTAGATCTGCTATTTCTGGCTAAAGTTCTCAGAATAGGGACACTAGGGTTCAAGTGGTTCATATAAAAAAGGAGGGAAAAAAAGCTTCTATCACACAAAGATTTGGAGGACCCCCTGTAGTAACTCTGAGGACCCCCTAGGGGTCCCGGACCCCCTGTTGAAGACCCCTGATCTAAAGGGCTACAGGAGCGGCAGTTGACACTGTAAGACTGGACTAAATGTGTGTTTGTGTCTTCACGTACAATTTGTGTTTTGCACTGTACAATTCTCTAAAACGCCTGGTAAAATGACCCTGGCTATTTGTACATCATGAATATGCAATGGAACGATGTCATTGTGAAGATGGGTGAGGTCATGCTTGTTGTGATTGAGAAGTCCGTGGGAGGTCCTGAATATTTCAGACGGGGAGGCAGGGTGTTTGTTAACTCATGTAGAAGGAAACTCACCAACGGATACTTCAGAGGAAGACACCTGCCAGTTACCTTGTGTGTAAAAACCTTGCTCAGGGGTCTTCAACGTTTTCAGGCCAAGGACCCCTTAAGTTGAGAGAGAGAGAGATGAAGCAGGGACCGCATCAACCTTATCATAGATTCCTTTCATTCCTTTCATCGTTTGACAGCACAATCGTCAGTGTATTTTGGGTTCATGTAAATTTGTGTTTTCAGATATTTAACCACTTGAACCTTCAATACTTAATAAACTTGACCTTTCACTAGTACTATAGTCTGCTCTTTTTCCCCTCTACACCAAACCTCTTTGCCGAAGATTGACAATCTACAGGCTCATGATGACTCATGCTCTTGTGACTGTCAGCGAATAAACATGAACACAAATAACAAAATAACACAAAAAGAATATTAAAGTTGAAAAAAAAAAAACAGGAAGAACTTTCACTTTAATTATACATTGAACAATCAAACAAGTACATGTAAAATACACGCTTGAACTGAACTTTTTATTTAAGATTCAAAAATGTTCACGTCACAACGTAGGGGGAAAAAAACATTTAAGGTAAAAGATTGTGACACATAGTTGCCTATGCCGATATCGTCGAAAAGGTCAAATAATGTACGATGCATAGGCCAAACTGATATACAGTATTCATCCCATCCAGCTCTACAGTTTTGTCACCTTATAGTGCTTGCTAGGCTCAGACAAACCTGAGTTGATGGGTTCAAATCAGGTTCATGACCTGTGCTGTGTCACATGCCAGCTGCTCTTATCCCAGTGTATCCCCTGTGAAAGAAACCATTTCTACATCCAGACCTCAGCTCAGGCAGTGGCATCACACCACGACACGTGCACTCACTGACATCTGCGCTCCTTGGGATTCAGTCACCCTACATTACCCAAGTTTCTCTGACTTGATGAAATCAAAGCAGCGTAGATGAATAAGTTATCGCCGCAAGACTTTTGTCTCATCTGTGAACAAGGATGGCTCATTACAATTTAGAGCAACGTGTCCTGGATTTCATTCATGTTAATTCATTCAGCTGCTAGTGGGCTACCAGAACATTTGGTATACAGTACCTTTGTGTGTGCGTGTGCGTGTGTGTGCTTGTGTGTGTGTGTGTGTGTGTGTGTGTGTGTGTGTGTGTGTGTGTGTGTGTGTGTGTGTGTGTGTGTGTGTGTGTGTGTTCATACGCACGTGCGTACGTGCGTGTGGTGACCCAGATGTCTATTGTGGCCAGAAGGATTGATCACATTGCACCTTCATTAGCCCACATAACAACATCTGGCCTTTAGACTCAATTTCCTCAACCTTATCACTTCCTCTCCTTGATTTTGTTTTCCTTGCTTCCTTCCTTTCCTACGGTACCTCGCTCTCTCCTGTCATCCCACACATCCCTTAACCATCCTCAACGCATCTCTTCATCTCTCACCCTGTCTCTGTCAGTCACGCTATTTAATAAAAAAAATTGTCAACAGCCATTATGGAAAGAATAATAATACCAAACCAGCCAGCTTGTCCGTCCATCACTCTCTTTTTCTCTCTAACTCAGGGGTCTTCAACAGGGGGTCCGGGACCACTAGGGGGCCCACATAGTTACTACAGGGGGTCCTCCAAATCTTTGTGATAGAAGCTTTTTTTCCCCTCCTTTTTTATATTAACCACTATTAACCAAACTATCGTGTCAATATTCGGAGACCTTTAGCCAAAAATAGCAGATATACAAGCTCACAACGGCTTGCACTGCGAGGCGTTGTGACATTTCTCCTGAATGTTTCTTGCCCGTCGTCTTGTTGCTGACCTCTTGCTGTCTACATCTTTAACCTCTTTCCCTCTTGTTTCCCCCCTCCCCCATCTTCCGCTCTGTCTGCCCCATCCTATTCGCCACATCTCTCTCTCTCTCTCACTCTAATGTGATGGGCAGAAATTGACAGGGGGTAACAGAATGACAGGTCTCTCCCAGTGGTCTCAGCCATGTGAGTGACACTCGTCTTGGCTCACGTGTTGGAACTCCAGGTTGTTGAGTTTTGTTTTGTGGACTATGTGAAGCGTTCTGAAAACAACACAGTCCTGTATTTACTACTTCTTTATTCTGATGGGCTTTTCTAGCCTCTATAAGAGTCAGTGGAGAGAGACAGGCAACAGGAGAGAGAGAGAGAAGAGGGGAGTGACATGCTGGAAATGGTCTGCTTGGCCTGTGATATCAAACCAGGGACTTGCTGTCAGGTGTACAGTAAGAAGAGCCGTAACTGTAAGAGCCTGTGTGGTATAATCATGCACCCTAACCATTCAGCTATCAGGTTGGTCCCAAGGTCCTGTGAAGTTGACAAGATGAAAGGGTGCACCTCTTTCTGAACTCATGAATAATTGGTTCTATGGGGTTTGTCGCTCTGACATCATGCTCTGAATCTCTGATGTCACTGTGATGTCAGGGGAACCACTCTAACAGAATTGGTTTGCTGCTCTGACATCACGCTCTGGCTTCACTGTGATGTCACACTAACCAAATCCCCTGATGTCATCAATATTAAGGTCACATCTATCAGGACTCCATATATGGAGGCCACATCGGCCACATACCACACTAACAGAATCCATTATGGCCAAGACAGATGGTTCTACAGACAGGGATCTCCATGTATGGGCATTAAAGGGTATGATGTCAGATGTCATAGACATCGTAGGACTTTCACATAGCGAATAACTGAGTAAGCATGTTTGGGCTCTCACAGCATATCTCCATATACTGTACATGGATCTCCATATATGGGTACCAGGGGTCTCCATATATGGGTAACTGGTCCGGTATATATCACTGGCCAGATGGGCGAGGTCGCATGTCACCCTGAGGCGTCTTACTAGTTGCGACCGTAGGTCGCATTTACTATCAAACCCTGCACAAAGTGTAAGTCCGTCAGTCAGTCAGTCAGTCAATCAGTCAGTCAGTCTGTCTGTCTGTCTGTCTGTCACACCTCACACGTCACACTCTTGCCCTGCTCATATCTCCGCAACCGTTGCCCCGATCCATGCCAAATTTTGCACACACACTCCTTACCTGCCAAACTACAACCTCCAAGGACCCCCGGAGCTTCAGGGACCCCCAGGTCCCTGGGGGACCCCCAGATGTAAAAAATGACCAAATGTGCTAAACTGACCAAATGACCACCCCAACGGGGCTGCTCACGGGGAATTCCCGGGGACCACCGACTCCTGGTGCTCCAGAATGGATGCAAAAGTGGTGGCGCCCCCAGTGGAGGACCCCCTACACTGCAGCTCACATAAAATGCCGTAACTCCGGCTAGGAGCGACCGGGACAGCCGGGGCCGGTACCTATTCGTCCGCCTTGCCGGCGCGGAGACCCCACCCCTCATTTCTCACATGGCCCTCTTCTAGCGCCACCATGAGGCCGATTCTTGCAAAACACATTTTTGGACACTGCTCCTACAATTTTTGCCCTAAAATCACGCAAATCGGTACACAGTATGTCTACACTCATCCCATCAACATGAATCTCTCCCATATAGCGCCACCTCCAGGCAAAAAATCACTACACAGTATGTCTACACTCATGTCATCAACATGGTTCAGGAAGATTTTGGCAAAACACATTTTTGCCCTATTTGTGGAGATAAGTGACCTACGGTCGCTTATCTCCCGATTAGGGAGTCTTACTGGTTATATTATTAGGGGAATCTATAGTGGTTGCAGTGTTAATGTATTAGAAGATCACCTCGTTGCACATGTGGTGTCAGATGTGTGTGTTCGTATGAGCATGCGATG
>NC_137815.1:59127470-59139970 GCF_963921795.1 Nannobrachium achirus | reverse complement strand
TTGCATGTCTTTCACCATAGTAAAAACTGCATTCATGGTCTGGAGAGGGCACTTTTTACAGACAGATAAAAGAGCAGGGGCTCAAGCCCCCTTTGATGTCTATGTGTGCACGTGCCTGTTATATGCAGCATGTATATGTACACCCCATGCAGTCACACACCCATACAGGGACCCCCCGGGGATGGTCATTAGTGAGCTGGTGAGTGCAATTCCTATTATAGGCCAGCAGGGAATAGTATAGGCGATAGACAGGACATGAACACACACACACACACACACACACACACACACACACACACACACACACACACACACACACACACACACACACCACTCTGTGGTCTCATGGGTCTGGTGAGAGGGATGTGGAAGGGACATGGAGTGAGTACATTGTGTTTGTGTATGTCAATAATGCCTCTACTACTCGCATCACAGACCTCACACTCAGAAAACAAAACACACAGGCTTAGGGATGGGACGATATGAAGATTTCATATCACGATTATTGTGACAAAAGAAATTGCGATTTACGATATTATCGCGATAATCAAAATCCATTATCCTGGGGTGGAACATTTGCCAAAAAATAGCTGATCTACAAGCTCACATCGCGTCGCAACGCGACACGTTGTGAGCTTGTAGATCGGCTATTTTTTAGCAAAGACATTTGATAGAGACTGAAAAAAAGACTGTATCAAGTACATTTATTATAAGTTCCTTTTACCAATTATAGAGGGTTTAAGTGGTACCAGATATGCAGCTCGGCAAATAAAAGGTGAATTGATCCCAGTGCATGACAGATGGCGATATCACGATAAATTAAATCTACACAATGAGTTTTTTATCACGATAAACGAAAATATCGCGTATGGTCCCATCCCTACACAGGCTACATGGCTCTCTCCTTTTAGTTTGTAAACACTGCACGAATATTGTACTCATATTTTATCACTTTAACCCTGGCGTTCCTATTCTGAGAATGTCATTACGTATGATAGCAACGTTTTTCAAATATTTTCAAAAATGTTAAATTCTTTTAATGATAGCCAATCTACGATCTCAAAGCTTGTCACAATGCGAGGCATTGTGAGCTAGTAAATCTCAGTCGAGTTCACGAGTTCATGTAATTTGCCTTCATCTTGAAGGGAGACAAATATAGTATGATAATGTATTACCGGTATGAATAATAAATGAATATATTATATGAATGAGTGGATGTATCTGAGCCTTTAAGCTCCAGTTTTGTATGTGTGTAGTATATTATGTGTACAGAGGGATTTCCTCTTTAAAGATACATTATACAAATGGGGTTAGCTACAACAAAAGACACACTCAGCGCGCGCACACACACACACACACACACACACACACACACACACACACACACGCACACGCACACGCACAAAACCAAACCCCCTCCACTATAGTTCATCCCTCAGTAGAGCACTACTGTATGTAAATTATTAAATGCATCCTTGAGATGACGGCATTGTTGCTGACCTTCAATTAAGCCTTAATTACTTGGATTTAATCAATGATATTCTCAATCAAGAAAGGGAACTGTTATTTGATGTATTAGTCCTAATCACATGACTGTTGTGTTATTTCAATATCCCATGTTTAAGCACATGGAGCTGTACTGTATTGTACCGTACAGTTCACTTTTAAATAGATGTCCTTGATATAGTTTTAGTCAGGTTAAAATGCACAGTAGATTGTGTAAGATGGTGGGGCACAGTTCAACAACGTCACATACTGTAACTCAAGGGTCTTCAACAGGGGGTCCTCAGAGTTACTAGAGTAGGTCCTCCACATCGTTGTGTGATAGAAACTTTATTTCTTCTATCAACCACTCAGAGAACTTTAACCAAAAATAGCCGATCTACACCAGACCAAAGAGGTTTCATGTAGAGGAAAAGAGCAGACTAAATACAGAGTGAAAGATCAGGTTTATTAAGTATTGATGGTTCAAGTGGTTAAATATCTGAAAACACAAATTGACATGAATCCAAAATACATTGATGATTGTGCTGTCAAACTATGAAAAGATTGTGGGGGTCCCTGCTTCATCTCTGTCTCAACTAAGGGGTCCTTGGCCTGAAAACGTTGAAGACCACTGCTGTAACTAGTTAGACATTTTAGCCATGTCTGTGAGACTGATATCTAATTTGGTGTACTGTCAATAAAAATCACACGCACACTCACTCACTCACAAGCACGCACGCACCCACGCACGCACGCACGCACGCACGCATGCACTCATGCACGCACACAAGCTCTCTCTCTCTCTCTCTTGCAGGCATAACCTGATTATGTCAGGGACCATATGGTGAGCTCCATATTAACTGTATCATCTCTGAAAACCTGAAGAGAGGTTGAGTCTGGATGGACGGATGGATGGATGAATGGATAGGTAGACAGATGGATAGAGAGATGGGTGGATCACGTGTTGTGAGGTGTAGGGCAAGCCCTCTGCTCTCTCTCTCTCTCTCTCTCACACACACACACACACACACACACACACACACACACACACACACACACACACACACACACACACACACACACACACACACACACACACACACACACACACGGTCCATACTGCTCGATACTGTATGGTGAAGGTCATATGGAGGTCATGTGCGCTGGCACATTCCTCCTGAGACTCATTCATATATTATAGGGAATGTTCACATGATCAATCTTTCATTGCCTCCTCCTCTCTACCTTTAACTGTCCCCTTATATATTATGGCAACACATACACACATGCATGCACGCACGCACGCCACGCACGCACGCACGCACGCCCGCACGCACACACACACACACACACACACACACACACACACACACACACACACACACACACACACACACACACAATGATGTAATATTACAAAGCCATTAAAATACACCACCTGTTATCCTGGAGAATAAATAGCACATTTGTCAGCAAAAAGGCAAAACAAAGAGATCATTATTTCTGCCACCTTAGGTCTTTTGGGGTGAGTAGAAAAAATCTTCTTTTGTTGTTATTGCGACCGTAGGTCGCAGTTACTTGCACACTATCCAAACCTCCACCGGCTGTCCCTCCGTCACTCCCTCCGTCACTCCCTCTGTCACACGTCACACGTCACACTTTTGCCCTGCTCATATCTCTGCAACCGTTGCCCCGATCCATGCCAGATTTTGCACACACACTCCTTGCCTGCCAAACTACAACCTCCAAGGACCCCCGGAGTTTCGGGGACCCCCAGGTCCCTGGGGGACCCCCAGGTGTAAAAAATTACCAAATGTGCAAAAATTACCAAATGACCACCCCAACGGGGCTGCTCACGGGGCATTCCCGGGGACCACCCACTCCTGGTGCTCCAGAACGGATGCAAAAGTGGTGGCGCCCCCAGTGGAGGACCCCCTGCCACTGCAGCTCACATAAAATGCCGTAACTCGGGCTAGGAGCGACCGGGAGAGCCGGGGCCGGTACCTATTCGTCCGCCTTGGCGGCGAGGAGACCCCACCCCTCATTTCTCACATGGCCCTCTAGCGCCACCATGAGGCCGATTCAGATTTTGCCCTAAAATCACAAAAATCACTACACAGTATGTCTACACTCATGTCAACAACATGGATCAGGAAGATTTTGGAAAAACACATTTTTGCTCTATTTATGGAGATAAGTGACCAACGGTCGCTTATCTCCCGATTAGGGAGTCTTACTGGTACTTATGTGATTACGAGTGTTCTGCAGTATTGTCATACAACATGTTTCAACACTTGGACCATGAACATTTGGCAAAAATAACAGCTCTACAAGCATGGTGAATTTATAGACAAAGGGAATTGGCCACGGGTATAGCCCTGGGGGACTCCGAGTCACTCTGGTCAACCTTTTATTTTTCCATTGAGATACAAGATCTCTTTTACAAGACATTTACATTAAAATGTATACAAGTACAAGTCACTAGAGTCAAAACTGCTTCATCAAATGCAATGGTGCTCACATATTGTAGGCCAACTACTTGAGAAACTCTATGAATCAGCCTACCATAAGTAAGTACAGTAAGTAGGTCAGAGTGGCTTATTGTTGGCATCGGCCGAGAGTGTCTATGCCCTTTTCAATGCGCTAGACCGCTGGGAGATGGATTGCTGAGATGGAGCGCAACACCCACAGTACCATCATCTCCCAGTACTTACCACACATCTTCAAGCTGTGCTACCCACATGGGAGGATGTCTCTCCCAGCTGTTTCGCCCAGGCGGACAGAGTTTTTAGGTTCGGTTTAGGCTTTATTTCTGTGAGGGAAATAGGGTTAGGGTTCAGTTAGGGTTAGGCATATCGTCACTGTCGAGCAGAAACCTCGTATCTTGAAGTTTCAAATGTGTACATTTTTTTGCAAAGCAAAGCCCTGCTTCATCATACAAGGCCGTCGCACAAAAGTAGTGAAAACAGCTGATCTACAAGCACACAACGCCTCGCGGTGCGAGGCGTTGTGTGCTTTTAGATTGGCTGTTTTCAGTTTAAATCATTTTTAAAACGATAAATACAAAGCAAACGGTTTTGGACAAGGTTTCCACCCGACAACGACAATGTAGTGTTTTTGAGGTTAGGTTTAGGCATAGTTTTAGTGAAGTGAAACGTTAGGGTTTAAGCACAATCAAGGCAAAACACCAAGGCCAGATGGAGTCTCCTACTCTCATACACTGAGTTGGCGGAGCCCGGGATCGAACCCAGAACCTTGTGGTCCAAAGAGCGCTCCACCAACTGAGCTCCCATAATATCAACCAGTAAGGCTCCCTAATCGGGAGATAAGCGACCGTAGGTCACTTATCTCCACAAATAGGGCAAAAATGTGTTTTGCCAAAATCTTCCTGATCCATGTTGATGACATGAGTGTAGACATACTGTGTAGTGATTTTCGTGATTTTAGGGCAAAATCTGTAGGAGCAGTGTCCAAAAATGTGTTTTTAAAAATCGGCCTGGAGGTGGCGCTATATGGGACAGATTCATGTTGATGGGATGAGTGTGTAGACATACTGTGTACCGATTTGCGTGATTTTAGGGCGAAAATTGTAGGAGCAGTGTCCAAAAATGTGTTTTGCAAGAATCGGCCTCATGGTGGCGCTAGAAGAGGGCCATGTGAGAAATGAGGGGTGGGGTCTCGGCGCCGGCAAGGCGGACGAATAGGTACCGGCCCCGGCTGTCCCGGTCGCTCCTAGCCGGAGTTACGGCATTTTATGTGAGCTGCAGTGTAGGGGGTCCTCCACTGGGGGCGCCACCACTTTTGCATCCGTTCTGGAGCACCAGGAGTCGGTGGTCCCCGGGAATTCCCCGTGAGCAGCCCCGTTGGGGTGGTCATTTGGTCATGTTTGCGCATTTGGTCATTTTTTACATCTGGGGGTCCCCCAGGGACCTGGGGGTCCCTGGAGCTCCGGGGGTCCTTGGAGGTTGTAGTTTGGCAGCCAAGGAACGTGTGTGCAAAATTTGGCATGGATCGGGGCAACGGTTGCGGAGATATAAGCAGGGAAAAAGTGTGACGTGTGAGGTGTGACAGACAGACTGACAGACAGACGGAGGGACGGACGGAGTTACTTACACTTTGTGCAGGGTTTGATAGTAAATGCGACCTACGGTCGCAATTAAGAAGACTGACCCCAGCCGTGTCTTGCAGTGACAACATGTAACCATCAATGATGTAATAGGGTTAGACTGAAGCATTCATCACCACCATCATCATATCACAAACACACACACACACACACACACACACACACACACACACACACACACACACACACACACACACACACACACACACACACACATACACACACACACAGACTCCTCAAGTAGGGCATACCGCTCCATGATGCCCTTCGGCAAGGCACTTAACCTAGAAAAGCGATGTGTGCCCCCAGATGTTGCAGTATGTGCTGTGCTGTGGTGGGTTGGCAGTAAATAAGTCTAACATTGAACAAGGGTTGAACTGTCTCATTATCAGCCCTGCCTGCCTGTAAGGATGATGCAACGTCTAATTGCGACCGTAGGTCGCACTTACTACAGAAAGCTGCTCGAGGTGTCCGTGCGTCAGTCAGTCAGTCCGTCACACCTCACACGTCACACTTTTGCCCTGCTCATATCTCGGCCACCGTTGGCCCGATCCATGCCAAAATTTCCACACAAACTCCTTGCCTGCCAAACTACAACCTCCAAGGACCCCCAGAGTTCCAGGGACCCCCAGGTCCCTGGGGGACCCCCAGGTGTAAAAAAAATACCAAATGTGCAAAAATTACCAAATGACCACCCCAACGGGGCTGCTCACGGGGAATTCCCGGGGACCACCCACTCCTGGTGCTCCAGAACGGATGCAAAAGTGGTGGCGCCCCCAGTGGAGGACCCCCTGCCACTGCAGCTCACATAAAATGCCGTAACTCGGGCTAGGAGCGTCCGGGAGAGCCGGGGCCGGTACCTAATCGTCCGCCAAGGCAACGCGGACACCCCACCCCTCATTTCTCACATGGCCCTCTTCTAGCGCCACCTACAGGCCGATTTTTAAAACACATTTTTGACCACTGCTCCTACAGTTTTGGCCCTCAAATCACGGAAATCACTACACAGTATGTCTACACTCATGTCATCAACATGGATCCGGAAGTTTTTGGAAAAACAAATTTTTGCCCTATTTGTGGAGATAAGTGACCTACGGTCGCTTATCTCCCGATTAGGGAGTCTTACTGGTGTGTAGAACAGCATCACTGGAGCATCAATAGAGCCTGCAAGTTTTATTAAGAAGAGAAAATGTTCCGGAATTATTGCTTACTGTGCAGAACAGGCCTGCAACCCAAGTTGAAGTTCAGAGGAAATCGGTCATTGAGTTCAAACCTGTGAAATACTTTTTATTCCCCATGGCCAAGGTATTTGAGGATTTTTCTTTTTAAGCAGCAAAGTTACAGAATGGGTTTGCCGCTCTGACATCACGCTCTGGCTTCACTGTGATGTCACACTAACAGAATTATTTTTATGCTTGATGTCATCAATATTAATGATGCCCTGTTAGAGAGATCCCTGTGATGCCAGGGGGAGCAAATCCCTTTTATGCCCATATATGGAGATCCCTGTGATGCAAGGGGAACAAATCCCTTTTATGTCCATATATGGAGATCCCTGATGTCCACATACCTGATGTCCACATCACTGTGGCGCGACCTTAACCCTTTCAGGGCGAGGTCGCTTGTCGCCCTGAGGCGTCTTACTAGTATTACGTTAAAGTATTGTGCAGCTCTAATCAGACTCTATTTACATTGCATGTTATAATCAACACATTTTGGAATTAATCCTTCTCAGTATATTTTATATCCTCCTGCATATATGCTGTACTGTACCATCATACATAATGTATTAGCAGACCTTTATACTACTGTATGACATCATGCTCAAATCATTTAGCTCATCCTGGCCTTAGTGTATCCTGGCCGTGTAAGGAAAGGAGACAATTGTGTGTGAATAATGCGAGGGAGGGATATCTACCGTAAAACACTACAGTATAATATAGGTTGCATCTATGTGTGTGTATGTGTGTGTGTGTGTAGACAGTATGTGTACGTCTGTGTGCATATGTGTGTTCCTATGGCCTGCTGTCCTCCAGGCAGTCTGTAAGCGCACGCACCGACAGCAGCAGAGAGAGAGAGGGGGGGAGCAGTGCAAGGGAGTGAAAGATGGAGAGATAGTGGATTCCCTTTAGTATTGTGCGCTCTCTCTCTCGCTCTCTCTCTCTCTCTCTCTCTCTCTTTTCCTGCTCTCTCTGTCCTAATGAACAGCATGTGAACCTAAGGCAATGACACAGACGGAGCTCTTTGAAGGCACCCACTACTTAGAAACACACACACACACACACACACACACACACACACACACACACACACACACACACACACACACACACACACACACACACACACACACACACACACATATCTGTGCACACGTTGAGTACATGAAACAACAGACCTGAGATGTCTGACGTTGTGTCAAACACACTCTCGCACATTCAGACTATTACACACTTGCACGCAAACACACACCCACACACACTATCAGACAGACAGCGTTTACTCATTGTGTACCATGGCAAACAAAGAAATGGGCAATTTCAGCACGTCTGACTAGAACGTCTGTTCTTTTGATCTCTGTTGCACTGCACGGGTCTTTTGACTTTCACTTGCATTGTTGATATAGCGGTCGAATTATAGCTGACCTACATATACTAGCATAGCTGAAGCAGTCCATTGCAACGCCAGCATTTGAAATACTTAGTATTTTGTGTGTGTGCGTGTGTGTGTGTGTGTGTGTGTGTGTGTGTGTGTGTGTGTGTGTGTGTGTGTGTGTGTGTGTGTGTGTGTGAGTGTGTGTGTGTGTGTGTGTGTGTGTGTGTGTGTGTGTGTGTGTGTGTGTGTGTGTGTGTGTGTGTGTGTGTGTGTGAGTGTGTGTGTGTGTGTGGGTTGGATGGCCTTTCCCAGGTCTTACTCAGGAATATTTTAGTGTTATTAGTGTTTAATAGGTTGGTCTCTGACTTTATTGTAACTGACCCTTGTTTTTGGATATATCGGGAGATATAGCCAGTTGCACATTTAGCTCACCATTGTGCCTTGGTACTGGACGTACTGCTGGAAAAAGAAGGTAAACACTCATGCAGTCAGTCAAGACAAGAGAGGGAATCCATTCCATTGTCAAGGATATAAACTGCTAACCAGCAGTCAGCAGTGTGTGTGGGTGTGTGTATGAATGAGGATCCTCTGTGTTTCCAGCAACCCATTCTTAACATGATGTTTCTTTTTACAGAAACCGTTGTAAAGTATCTTTTCATCTCTCCTTGCAGGTCAGAAAAGTTGTCACCGTAGCAGTGGGTGAACATACAGAAGACGGTATCCATTCAACGCTTGCGATACGAGTAAGTCGACGTTTACTTGTGTCTGTGTGTTTGCTATGAGCGGTACTTTCTTCAGAGAGTGTGCACGTGTGTCTCAGAAACCATCGCTCCGTGTCAAATGAAAGTCTCTCTGGCAGGCCTTGTGGAGCGTCCACTTCAACGCGCTCTGTCAGCTTCCCATCAACCACACCGCCAGGGGCGTCGTACCAAATTCTGGGCCCTGGGTACAAGGATTCACTGTGGGCCCCCCATGAATGTTCTTCATAGGGGGAGGGGGTTCAACCCATTTAGACTGGGAACGCATTATTACACGTTATTTTGTGCTTTAACTATTGAAAAATAGCAGATATACAAGCTTACAGCTGCGAGCTTGTAGATCTGCTATTTTTGAAAAATCGTGATTTTCTTTTTTTGAAAAACCCATGTTTCTTTGTCAGTGGTGCTTAAACCTTTTCATGTGAAGGACCCCCAAAATTATATGTATTTGGCCACGGACCCCCATCTCAAAATATATAGTTCCAGGGTCCCCCCAGAAGCAAAACTTGAGTTACAAATGTTCGCTTAAAAAATACATAATTTATATTAAAAGTTTTGCACGCATTTTCATGACTTTTCAAAAATAGCAGATCTACAAGCTCGCAGCGCCGCGCTGTGAGCTTGTATATCTGCTATTTTTCAATAGCTAAAGTATAATATAATTGAAGCCCTAGTAACTCAGTCCCGCTTTTCCCCCCCTTGTGAAGCCCCTGCACACTGCATTGTGTGTAAGCGTGCGTGTACTGTATGTGTTCAGAGAGTGGAGCAGAAGGGTTACGGTTCAGTAAAGTTCAGTCGTATTTTAAGCAGCTCCTCTCTCCAGTCTCCACTCTGCTACGAACCCTTAAGACCCAAGAGGGGAAGCGAAGAGGGGGAAGGACGAATTCAGGTAACTGATAAGGAGCCTAGAGTACTTTGCGTAGGTGGGTGTGGGGGTGTGTCTCCCATCACGCCATGGTAGGGCCACAGGAGAGGGGTACTGTGGGTAATTGTGTGTGATGGAGAGATGGGGTGGTGGTGTTTGTGATCAGGAACATGGGAAGCCCGGAGGGATGGTACATAGTGGTTGTCGGGGTGATGATAGTGGTGTGTGTGTGTGTGTGTGTGTGTGTGTGTGTGTGTGTGTGTGTGTGTGTGTGTGTGTGTGTGTGTGTGTGTGTGTGTGTGTGTGTGGGGGGGGGGGAGGGGGATGGGGTGCGGTTAGTGTGTCAGTGCCCTGGGCATCGCCACGGTGTCAGAAAGACTGAGTGAGCGAGAGAGAGAATGGCAGAGAAAGAGAAACTGGAGAACAATATAAGAAGGGGGTTCAAGAGACATATAAAGCATTCGATATGGATTTATACCAGCTCTTGTGGTGATACAGATGAAACCGTTTTCAGTGAGGCTAAACCAAAGTCCGTCCCTGGGGCCAATTGTGGCACAAGGGCATATTTTATTTTTTTATGAAAATATACAGTAATACCAATGCATTTGAAAAGATGCATGTTGGTTTTGTTTTATTCACAGCACAGATGAGTGATATACATTAGGCTACATTGCAAACAAAGTACTATTGATATTGCACTGAAGTTTTAATAACATTTGGACGTGACTTTGTTATGATCCACAGCATGACAGTAGATGTAGGCTAGTCGCCACTTAGGTATTTTCATATTTTCAAACATGGCCCCCTATGGCCCACTGAGGGGATGAACATACAGATTGAGACATAATTGAGACATATTGGGCTGCAACAGTTCGATCCTGGCTCCTCCTGCCATAATGTCAGAGTGTTCTTGACACGTTCTCCTCCAAAATAGCAGTAAGTTAGCGGTAACGATAGTGTTTAATACAGGGTGCCTGGGTGTAGTATTAATGCTATTCATTGTACTTGCGTACAAAGAATGTGAATAACTGCAGGCCAATGATTGAATCCCATTATTGGAACTGATCTCAATTAATCTCAATTGTCAAATAAAAACCTTTTTACCATAGAAATATTTAAGCCGTATTTATATTGAACAAAAACACAGTGTGTGTCCAAGGGGTCAGTCAGCATTCTGTTATCCAGATCTCTTTCTGTCATACATGAGTTGAGGAATTCAGTCATGTCAGTGGTTACACATATATTACACAGACAGACTGGTTATCTATTTCACTCTATTTTACCATGGCGCATTATTTTTGGTCGTCAGATTTTTGTGGAAATCCATCTTCAAAGTAATTTGAATAATATCAAATAACTTCAAATGAAAGCTGCGAGGCAGATTGTTGGACAATAGACATACGATTTTGGAAGAACGGATAGTCATGCTTTAAGCGTTAAAGAGCTTACAAACTCTTGAGCTCTGAAAGCTCTGATAACAAAATATGTGACTTCAAATGAGAGGAAAAAAAGGAAATACAGTACAGTCTACTTTAGAGGCAATTACCACTGACTGAAGATATACAGTCTACTTCAGATGTACTTACCACCGTAAACATGACTGAAGACCTCAGCATGGATGTTAATGGTGGTCTTTTCTTTAAGAATGTGCCTCTGTCTGACTATAATGGAAGAAGCAATGCATAATTTAGGGGTTTTGCATAATAGTCTCATTTAGCATGTTCGCTAAATTCATGCTAATTCCCTGTGATTTACAGAAGTGGGTTAATATTTTTATCATTGTGTGCTGTGTGAGTTGCGTGCTAAATGGAAGTTGTTTTAGCTTCTGGCTTCTTGTTGAAAGTCACCAGAGAATACACTATGACACAGAAAACAGATGCACATGCACAGACTTGTAATCACACATGGATACACACTCGCGCGCATTCGCACGCGCGCGTACACACACACACACACACACACACACACACACACACACACACACACACACACACACACACACACACACACACACACACACACACACACACACACACACACACACACACACACACCAGGGTTTCCGCTAGGCAATATTGGGGCCGGAAGGATTATATTTTACCTGCCAATGAATTAATTTATCGGACATATTATAATTAACGTCACATAGAGGCCAAAAGCTCTATAGCAAACTGCGGTCGCGTCCGCGTCTTTCGGCCGTTTTTCGCCGCGGACCACCCCCGCGTCTGCTTCCACCTCGCCGAGATCTATCTTTAGAGGGGTCCCTGGTTCCTGTGCGTTCAGGCATTCCGGAGAAACGGACTCCTTCACCGAGTAAATGCTGTTGTTATGTTGAGGCAAGCTACACGGGCGCCTACAAATATGGCCGCCGTATTGTGATAGCGACCCCACTTCAAGATGCGCTGTGATTGGCCGGCAGTGTATAACCCTCGCTGTGATTGGCCGGTAGTGTATGATGACGCAATTTTTCCGCGAAATTCTCCCCCCCCTCACGGCTCATAGAAAACATATAAAGAGAAGGTTTCAGAAGCTGAAAATAACGGAGTGGGTGTTCTAAAACTTTAGCGATTTAACAGTTAGGACAATTTTAAGATTTGTTTTATAAAAAAAGTTACATGGTATAACTTTAACTTAACTATATAATATAAAATAATATAAATATATAATATAT
>NC_137815.1:59112470-59122470 GCF_963921795.1 Nannobrachium achirus | reverse complement strand
CTTGTCACTGGAGTGATTCTCAGTATCTGGGGACTTTCAGTGTTAAGGACGCAGCTGTGAATGTAGGCCAACACACTGACATGCTGTACTGTTGGCATGTACTGTTACATACATACTGTAATCATACATTTGTCCGGAACGTACAGCACATATTATATAGGGGCAAATGTCTGCTTACACTCATGTCATCAACATGGATCAGGAAGATTTTGGCAAAACACATTTTTGCCCTATTTGTGGAGATAAGTGACCTACGGTCGCTTATCTCCCGATTAGGGAGCCTTACTGGTGTTTAATGCTCTGCTTATGAGAATATGTGCAATTACTGCATGCTTACTTATACTGTACATTCCAGTTCAACTGAAGACTTTGTTTCAATGTAACCAACAATGTTAACAAAGCTAACTTTGTTTCTTGGTTCATTCATATATTTCTCTTTTTTTATGACTCAGTGTTTATTTTGTTTTATATTTTTCACATTAACAATGAAACCAATTACTCAGCAACCATCATTCACACATTTCTAATTCTGAGTATTCCCCCAACTGCATTAAAATGAATTTTTGGAACATCTAAATGTATAGGCTGTTCACGTTCACAGGTGCGCGCGCACACACGCGCACGCACGCACGCACGCACGCACGCACGCACGCACGCACGCACACACACACACACACACACACACACAGTACAGTAGGTAGGTACTTGATATACACTCAAACACTTGTCTTTGTCTTTGACATTACTTCGCTGTTATATCTAAATCTAACTGTCACGGGGCAGCCCGTGCCCTATACAGTATAGTATACACACTGAGGACAATGTGCACACCTTAACTCCAATGTATTTTACTATGTGGGCCTGTTCATTGAATCATTGGGATTGGGGTATTAATGGGTGTGGTCACTGATCCTGTGTCTCTCCTGCACAGCTGGGGGCACTTCCTTGATTAATGGGAAGGTGCCAAGTGCTGTGGAGGAGAGGGGTTTTTCTGAGGTTTCAGAGCAATGTGTTTATTTAGAATGTTATTCATTTGAAGTGTACCCAAGTTTAAGGTAACGCATCATATAGTATGCTTAGGTTACACTTACTAGCTGTGGGTTATGTTGGAAATGGATATATGGAAGTAGTGGAAGTATTATTACTAATTGGGGGCTGTGTCCTTGTGGTGCAGTCTGCTCCTATTTAATGGAGGCTGCAGGAACAGATCAGTGAGTGTGATGGGGGCAAATGCACTGAGAACATCCCTGAGGGAGAGTTATCGGACCTGGTGTGATTCAGGTGTTTCCGAAAGAGAACTCTTTGCCCAGTTGGGTTTGTTGTTAACAGTGTTCGCCCAAGTAGTCATTTATATGTTCTTCATTGCTATTTTGTTATTTTGACCAGTGTTGTCTCGGCTACCTCGAATCCCTGTATACCTACCTGCCACCCGCTTCGACTGGTATCTTCGCATTCAACCGGACTTTATCACCCTTTTTCAGACGTTTGAACACAGATAGTATCCACAGTGTATCCACGAAGGAGTATCTACTTTGAAGTACGCATGCGCCGATATCTCTCGCCTTGAATATTATTCCCCTCAGGGGAATCGAACCCAAACCGTGGGTTTATTGCATCCGTGCTCTACTGACTGAGCTAATGAACGGATGATGTGACTCCTTTTTTGTGCATTTATCTATGACGTGGATAGTGGGGTAGACATGCAGTGGGGTAGACGTTGATAGTGAGGGACTGAATATTTACTATTCTGTCCATAACGGCACATAACTCGGTAACGCGGCTGAGTGGGATTGTGCGGCGTTCCCACCGCTCGTCGCGGCAACTCGGCTCGCTAGCGCTCGCCTCGGTGGCGACTCACGGGGGTCATCGCCGCCCAATACCGCGCCGCTCCGTCAGGGTCTGTGGCGTGGAGCGTTGCACAGGGGAACAGAGAATAGCTGGCTTCTGGTTCGAGGCTGGAATTCTCCTCAGGTTTTATTTTTGCGCTCCTCTGAGGTTGACCACTAGATGTCGTCATTTTACTACTAATATCTCTGCCTTGGTGAGATACTTCTCTGCATTGGTGAGATACTAGTATGCTGTATCTATGGATACCTCTGCATTGAAGAGTCTGAAAGCACGTGAATATTTCGCATTAAGTGCGTTGATATCATTCGTAACAGGTGTACCTGCACAGTGAGTTTGGTGAAATAAAAACCCTGAAAGACATTCCTGACTGTTCTTGGAGCCTGGGCCGCTCGGGCCAACCTTACATGTGGTGTCAGAAGAAAGCAAAAGACAGTCAGGATGCCTCCAAAACCGCATTTAAGAAACCAACAGCAGCAAGCAGCACTCTCAGAGGAGGAAGGCGGTGCTTCAGGGGGTGATGTGGAGGAACCAGTCCACACCATGGTGAGCACCACCTCTTCGCAGGAGGCAACATTCGCCAACTTGGCCAAAATGTTTGAGACGTACATGCAGTCTAAAATAGAGAATGAGAGGAAGCAGGAGAAGGAGCGACAACGAAAGGAGCAGAGGCTCGACGTCATGAACCATCAAATAACCCAGCTCCAGTTGGACATGGAGGCAGCCAGGGTGCGGCCAAGGGCGCCACCAGGGCCAGCTGGACCGGCATCAGCACTGGTGCCATTGGGGGAGCCGGAGCTGATGAGGTTGGAGGACTCCGACGACATCGAACATTTCCTCACAACTTTTGAGAAACTGGCAGCTGTGTACAAGTGGCCACGTCAGCAGTGGGCCGTCCGGCTAGTTCCTGTGCTGACGGGCAAGGCAAGAAGTGCTTTCGTAGCTATGGACCCAGCCCACACTCAAGACTATGACAGGCTGAAAGCAGCGGTGTTGAAGAAGTATGAAGTGAGCAGCGAGTCGTACCATCAACGCTTCCGCAACCTTGATGTGCTACCCGGAGAGTCACCTCGTGAGCTGTGTATCCGCCTCAAGGACCTCTTCTGCAAGTGGGTGGACTTCTCTTCAACCACCAAAGATGACATCATGGAGAAGATGGTCCTGGAGCAGTATCTTAGGGTCCTCTACCCAGAAGTGAGGGTCTGGGTTAAAGAACGTGTCCCTGAGACAGCGGAAAAAGCGGCAGAGCTGGTGGACAAATATGTCTCTGCACACAAGGAGTCAGAGGTTTGGACCACAGACTTCCGGTCAAGGACGCCACAGGGGGCGTCATCAGAAGGGGGGGGAAATGTCACGGGGCAGCCCGTGCCCTATACAGTATAGTATACACACTGAGGACAATGTGCACACCTTAACTCCAATGTATTTTACTATGTGGGCCTGTTCATTGAATCATTGGGATTGGGGTATTAATGGGTGTGGTCACTGATCCTGTGTCTCTCCTGCACAGCTGGGGGCACTTCCTTGATTAATGGGAAGGTGCCAAGTGCTGTGGAGGAGAGGGGTTTTTCTGAGGTTTCAGAGCAATGTGTTTATTTAGAATGTTATTCATTTGAAGTGTACCCAAGTTTAAGGTAACGCATCATATAGTATGCTTAGGTTACACTTACTAGCTGTGGGTTATGTTGGAAATGGATATATGGAAGTAGTGGAAGTATTATTACTAATTGGGGGCTGTGTCCTTGTGGTGCAGTCTGCTCCTATTTAATGGAGGCTGCAGGAACAGATCAGTGAGTGTGATGGGGGCAAATGCACTGAGAACATCCCTGAGGGAGAGTTATCGGACCTGGTGTGATTCAGGTGTTTCCGAAAGAGAACTCTTTGCCCAGTTGGGTTTGTTGTTAACAGTGTTCGCCCAAGTAGTCATTTATATGTTCTTCATTGCTATTTTGTTATTTTGACCAGTGTTGTCTCGGCTACCTCGAATCCCTGTATACCTACCTGCACAGTGAGTTTGGTGAAATAAAAACCCTGAAAGACATTCCTGACTGTTCTTGGAGCCTGGGCCGCTCGGGCCAACCTTACATGTGGTGTCAGAAGAAAGCAAAAGACAGTCAGGATGCCTCCAAAACCGCATTTAAGAAACCAACAGCAGCAAGCAGCACTCTCAGAGGAGGAAGGCGGTGCTTCAGGGGGTGATGTGGAGGAACCAGTCCACACCATGGTGAGCACCACCTCTTCGCAGGAGGCAACATTCGCCAACTTGGCCAAAATGTTTGAGACGTACATGCAGTCTAAAATAGAGAATGAGAGGAAGCAGGAGAAGGAGCGACAACGAAAGGAGCAGAGGCTCGACGTCATGAACCATCAAATAACCCAGCTCCAGTTGGACATGGAGGCAGCCAGGGTGCGGCCAAGGGCGCCACCAGGGCCAGCTGGACCGGCATCAGCACTGGTGCCATTGGGGGAGCCGGAGCTGATGAGGTTGGAGGACTCCGACGACATCGAACATTTCCTCACAACTTTTGAGAAACTGGCAGCTGTGTACAAGTGGCCACGTCAGCAGTGGGCCGTCCGGCTAGTTCCTGTGCTGACGGGCAAGGCAAGAAGTGCTTTCGTAGCTATGGACCCAGCCCACACTCAAGACTATGACAGGCTGAAAGCAGCGGTGTTGAAGAAGTATGAAGTGAGCAGCGAGTCGTACCATCAACGCTTCCGCAACCTTGATGTGCTACCCGGAGAGTCACCTCGTGAGCTGTGTATCCGCCTCAAGGACCTCTTCTGCAAGTGGGTGGACTTCTCTTCAACCACCAAAGATGACATCATGGAGAAGATGGTCCTGGAGCAGTATCTTAGGGTCCTCTACCCAGAAGTGAGGGTCTGGGTTAAAGAACGTGTCCCTGAGACAGCGGAAAAAGCGGCAGAGCTGGTGGACAAATATGTCTCTGCACACAAGGAGTCAGAGGTTTGGACCACAGACTTCCGGTCAAGGACGCCACAGGGGGCGTCATCAGAAGGGGGGGGAAATGTCACGGGGCAGCCCGTGCCCTATACAGTATAGTATACACACTGAGGACAATGTGCACACCTTAACTCCAATGTATTTTACTATGTGGGCCTGTTCATTGAATCATTGGGATTGGGGTATTAATGGGTGTGGTCACTGATCCTGTGTCTCTCCTGCACAGCTGGGGGCACTTCCTTGATTAATGGGAAGGTGCCAAGTGCTGTGGAGGAGAGGGGTTTTTCTGAGGTTTCAGAGCAATGTGTTTATTTAGAATGTTATTCATTTGAAGTGTACCCAAGTTTAAGGTAACGCATCATATAGTATGCTTAGGTTACACTTACTAGCTGTGGGTTATGTTGGAAATGGATATATGGAAGTAGTGGAAGTATTATTACTAATTGGGGGCTGTGTCCTTGTGGTGCAGTCTGCTCCTATTTAATGGAGGCTGCAGGAACAGATCAGTGAGTGTGATGGGGGCAAATGCACTGAGAACATCCCTGAGGGAGAGTTATCGGACCTGGTGTGATTCAGGTGTTTCCGAAAGAGAACTCTTTGCCCAGTTGGGTTTGTTGTTAACAGTGTTCGCCCAAGTAGTCATTTATATGTTCTTCATTGCTATTTTGTTATTTTGACCAGTGTTGTCTCGGCTACCTCGAATCCCTGTATACCTACCTGCACAGTGAGTTTGGTGAAATAAAAACCCTGAAAGACATTCCTGACTGTTCTTGGAGCCTGGGCCGCTCGGGCCAACCTTACACTAACCCTAACCCTTTTTCTCTCTCTCTTATAGGTCCTTGCCGTGGCCATCAAGGGAGTGATCTAGCCAATCAGGAGTGGTGAGGGGCGAGGCCAGCCTATTGGAGGGGAGAGATGTTGGTGCTGGGCAGGCATGTGGCCCTGGCTGTGATGTCATTACTACTGCTACTATGGCAGGAGGCGGCTTCCATCGAGGTCCCACTAGATCGTAAGTTAATCACTCACAATCCCCGTTATCTTTTTAAACACACCAGACTAGAGGTTCGAGCAGCTTTCACACATACAGTATGTTACACCGCTGATCCGACCAATATGTCTGAGTCATAGTGTACACTATGACTCAGACGATCTGTAACTTTGTAACAGATCGTCATGGACTCACTCTTGTGCACAAACACAAAACTGGAGCAGGGGTGGAGTGTCATAGGTGTGCGTCTGGAGGTTTAGTGGAGTCTAAGTGCTTTGTCAGAGTATTGTCTGTCTGTGTCCCTTCTGTGCCCATATAAAGAGATGTCTGTTTTTATTCCCATATATATCTGTCAGTCCTTGTCCCTTTTATGTCCATATATGGAGATCCCTGATGTCATCAGTATTTGCCCATATATTAGAATACCCATACATGGGCATATTGGTTCGATCGATGGATGGGGATCGGAATCAATAGGGGTATATTTATTGTAGTCAAATGATTGTCTTAGGAATGCGACAAAAATCTAAAAATATCATGGAACTCAAGTCTCCATTGGGTGAGTAATTAATAGAAAAACATCATTTTGGGGGTTAACTACTCATGATACAATTTAAAAATTATGATAGGTTTTAATGGTTGTACTACTTTAGTCAAATAATAATATGAAATGATAAAATAGCCTAATAACAGCCATTTTCCCAGCCGGCCATGGTGGCTGCCTGGTGGTCTTTATCATTTAATAATGATTCCACTTCATAAATATAGTAATAATGTCATTTTGAGTGTTTCAATTCAATACAAGTTGTACTTCAAGTTTTTCAAGTGAGATATGTTGGATCTTAAAATATTCAGGCTTGTCTGGAGAGAAGGAATGTGAGATGGAAATACTTTAATAGGCAGCTGCCCCTTATCCTTGGTCTTCAGTCTTCTTTTTAAATTTCTTTTTAATTTTGTATACACACAAGATGTGGAATTGCACCTTAGGCATTGTAGGAAGAAGAGAACACGTTTCCACCAGTACCGGTCCAGTTGGTGTGGATGAAGTGGCCAGGTTTGGACAGCAGCTCATACGTGTGGGCTCCAAAGTAGTCTCTCTGGGCTTGGAGAAGGTTAGCTGGCAGCACTGCATGTCTGTAACCATCATAGAAGGAAAGTGCTGTGGTGAAACACGGCATGGGAATGCCATGCTGGACTCCTGTGCTCACTGTCCTGCGCCATGACTCCTGGCACTCTTGTACTGCATTACTGAAGAAGTTATCCAGCAGCAGGTTCTGAAGGTCCTGGTCCCTGCCGAATGCCTCCTTGATCTTCCCCAGGAATACACTTCTGATGATACAACCTCCCCTCCACATCAGAGCGATGGCACCGTAGTTAAGGGGCCAACCAAACTCCTTGGCTGCCTGTCTCAGTAGCATGAAGCCCTGGGCATAGGATATTATCTTGGAAGCATAGAGGGCCTTTCTGATGTCCTCTATGAAGGAAGTCTTGTCACCATTGAACTTTACCCCCTGGGGCCCAGACAGGCTCTTGCTGGCCTTCACTCTCTCGTCCTTCAGAGAAGACAGACATCTGGCAAAGACGGCCTCCCCAATCAAGGTGACGGGTGTGCCATACTCTAACGCTGAGATGGCAGTCCACTTCCCTGTCCCCTTCTGGCCGGCACTGTCGCGGATCTTTGGAAGTAGATGTGTCCCATCCGAGTCCCTGTACTTCAGGATATTGGCTGTGATCTCAATAAGGAAGGAGTCCAATTCTGTCTTGTTCCACTTGTCAAAAGCCTGTGCCATCTCGTCATGGTCCATGCCCAGGACGTCTTTCATCAAGTGGTAGGCCTCACAGCAGAGCTGCATGTCTCCATACTCAATACCATTGTGAACCATCTTCACAAAGTGACCTGCACCCTCGTCACCCACCCAATCACAACATGGTAATGTTTCGACTTTGGCAGCAATGCCCTTGAAGATGTCTTTTATGTGTGGCCAGGCTTCTTTATGTCCTCCTGGCATCAATGAGGGTCCATAGCGCGCTCCTTCCTCTCCACCGCTGACTCCACTGCCCACAAACAGTAGGTTCTTCTCCTTCAGACTCCTACATCTCTGTGTTGTGTCTCTGTATTCAGAGTTGCCCCCGTCAATGATGATGTCCCCAGCCTCAAGAAGAGGAACCAGTTTATCAATTAAGTCATCCACAGCCTGACCAGCCTTGACCAGAATCATAACCCTCCTGGGCTTCTTCAGCTTGGACACCATGTCCTCCAGAGATTCTGCACCGATCACCATGGTTCCGTTGGCTTCGTTCTGCAGAAAGTCTCGTACCTTGGACACGGTTCTGTTGAAAGCACAAACCACAAAGCCATGGTCGTTCATGTTCAGAATGAGGTTCTGGCCCATTACAGCCAAACCAATCAGTGCGATGTCCGCTTCAGCCATGGTGCTCGATGGGTCCACTGTCCGTCTTCAAATTGGCATGCCTCCTTTCGTGCCCATATGGAGCTGACTGATTTTCTTGCACCTGATGCCATGACGACACGTTGAGGTTAGACAACACTCTCCATATTTGGGCGTAGCTGAATTTGGCTAACTCATGGTTATGGCTCAGTCATAGTGACATGAGCGTGACGGCTGCCAGCCCCTGTAAGACTGTTATGCCTGTATATAGAGATGCCTGATGTCATCAGTATATTGACATGCCCATATATGGACATATCGGTTGGATCGGTGGTTCTGGATAACCGCATATCCAAACTACTCGATGGCGGGTACCGCACTTCCTTGAGTGAGGCTGCGTAGACGATGCTTCATGGGGGTGTGGTTAACATACCGGTAGTGTACTGTACAATAGAACTGAACCCAGCATGTTGCAGCTCTGTGGTTGGATCATTTAATAGCAGTTGTATTGTAGATCATCACTATTAGTCACAGATCATGTAGCATTTTTCCACTATTTTATCCACTATATAACTAACTAACTAATTTAAGTTATATACCCTCACATTTCCCCTAACACACTCAGCATCCTTTGTGTACAGTAAATGACAATATCCTATCATTCACTATCACATGATACTGTAGTGTAGCATGAATTACGAATTGCTGTATGGTATTCTTGACCTTACTATTTAAACATAATGGTTTTATACTGTATGTTATGAACACAACTCAGTAAACAAATGTATTTTAAATGTGTTATTCTTATGGCCTATTGCTTGAGCTGTAGCACCTGCCTTAACATATGATTATCCTAGGAACAGTGATACATTGTGACAGTTCTTCACGTACCGTTGCCTTCAGATGGCATTGTCTTCCCCAACTGCATCCTGGGTTGATTGTGCTTCATTGATTTTGGAGAAGAACGTCAATACACATATGAGTGAACATATAGCACACATATTAACCGCTTGGTAATCTGCATGCACGCACACACGCACACACACTCATATTGTCATACCTGTCCATTATCATACATGACAGCTCTTGACTCCTGTCATGTGGACTCCCGTGGGAACCATGGAAACAAAGGGACAAAGGAAAAAAGAGAAGTCTCCTTTTCTTCCTCGTTTCTTTCTCGTTTCACGCAGCTCTTTTTCTCACACTGAAGATAAATAGTGCAGTATGTCTTACTCTGGTCTTATGAATAATGATTCCCTGGGCACCGGGGCTATAAGATGCAAGCACGCACGCACACACGCACACCCTCTCACATACACACATGTACACACAAAGAAAGGGGACTCCTGCACATCCAAAAAGCCCGTAGGAGGTGCAAGTCTAGTCAGAAGGCATATAAACTATAGAAACAGGAGAGACCTTCCATAAGAAGTGACTGTCACTGCACACTCCAGGGAACAAAGTGGACAACTAAACTTACTGCATAATTTGTTTATTAGCACACACACACACACACACACACACACACACACACACACACACACACACACACACACACACACACACACACACACACACACACACACACACACACACACACTGTATATATACAGTATATATAAAATCCAGACACCAGCAGCCATCAGCTCAGCTGTCTAATGTCCTACAGTCTCATCCATTTCTTTGCCCCCCTATGGCGCCATTTCTCTTTGTGTTTCTTTATATGGCTTGACCTCTGAACCCCGGACCCATGATGCTCTATTGATCTGGTACACGCACACACGCGCACACTCAATAGGGAGCATTGGTATAATA
>NC_137815.1:58989970-59107470 GCF_963921795.1 Nannobrachium achirus | reverse complement strand
CTTTTCCATCTCTCTATCTTCCTCTCTATCTCTCTCTCTCTCTCCCTCACAGTGAAGCAGCCTCCCACCATAGTAAAACAGTCGTTGAAGGACTACATTGTGGATCCCAGAGATAACATCATCATTGAGTGTGAAGCCAAGGGAAACCCTGTACCAACGTGAGTGATAGACCGTCAACAGTCAGCAAACACACATGCACCCGTACACACACATGTGTGCACGCACAGGCACGCACGCTCACACTTGTCATTGTTTTCTCTATTTCCTCCATCGCCTTCTTCTCCCTCTCTACTCTTCTTCTCCGTCCTCCTTACCTCTTCTGTCTCCTCTACTGTCCTTTCCTGTATCCACTTCGCCTCTTCTCATTTTCCTCCTCTCCTCTCCTCTCCTCATCTCACCTCATATCTTCTTTTCTCCTATTCTACTGTCTATTCTTCCCTCCTCTCCTCCTCCGTCTCCTCACAGTTCTCCTGTCCGGTTTCCAATTCTTCTCTCTTCTTTTACCTCCTCTCCTGTCCTCATACTGTTCCAAACACGTGCACACATAGACATGAAAGGGGGCTTGAGCCCTTGCCCTTTTATCCGTCTGTAAAAAAGTGCCCTTTCCAGACCATGAATGCAGTTTTTATTATGGTGAAAGAAGTCAAATGCCCTCTTTCCATGCCATACCTGAAGGCAGCATTCAAGAGAATTGCCTTGCCCAAACCCTCCTGAACTAAATTCATCGTCTTATGTTGAAAGAATTGCCCTTGTGTAGAAATCCATGCCCTATGCCACGTCTTCAGTATTGCCTTTCTTTATGCTTAGTTTAGTGTGGTATCAGGTACTGAAAATAGCCGACCTCCAAGCTCACAACGCGCGTTGTGAGCATGGAGGTCTGCTATTTTCGATATTTCCACCAAAAGGCCCTTTTATAAATGTCAGTCCCTGCCTCTCTAGCATTCTCTGCACGTCCCTGTGCTGTTCTCCTATTCTCCTCTCTATTTTCTCCCCTCTCTCTCGGTCTCACCACCAATCTTCTGTTACTCTCTGACAGTGACGGTCATAACGAGTGACAGTCATTAGTGGCAGACCTGTCCTACTCGGCTGTGCCATCGTTTTCAAGATGCGCACCGCTGTCTGTACCCCACTGTCCTTCAAACACGCACAGACGCGCGAACAATTACGCATGCACCATGGGAGGCCCTCTCCAACCAACCGCCAAACCCAAAACCCAAAGCTACATTTTCGCAACACCCTTGAAATCAAGGTGACACCTGTCTGCTTGCCCTCAGTTGTCTGTCCTGACAAGCCACTGTTCTTTTTGTCTCCCCCCTCCCACCCTCCACCCCTTTTGGTTGTCTGTTCTACCTGGCGTCATGTCTGTATGATGTGAAGTTGTTGTGAATTAAGTAGAACTATTTTGTGATACCAAGAGCTATCTGGGAAAACTTGGGCAGTGCAGGCAGGGCATGAAGGCCAACGTGTCTGAGGGGCATCTTTTTTCGAGGGGCACACGACCAAACAGAGGGGCAACGAGGCCAATGGCTGTCGTGGCCGCTGTGAAATTCCTGCCCTGGTGTCAAGCATAGAATAATAACAACAGTTGAATCCACAATTCTCTTCACTTTCATACGCCTCCTCTCATCTCCTCTCCCACATCAGTTTCTGTGTCTGTGTCCTTCTGACTCTTGGTTTTAGTGTTTCTGTCTTAGTCACAGTCATGGAGCTCTGCTCCCTCCTCGTTAAAGATACTGTACAATCTGTACGTTTTATGTCCGTTGTCTCTCTCTCCCGACGGAAAGAGGTTATTGCAGTGATGCATGAACTACAATAACAATGGTGTCCTACCCAACGTGGGGTCTACATTTCTCAGTGGAATAGTAGGGGACAACAACCAAACCATGTGCTAGTTTGTATTAAAATACTGTATCATACCGGGATACCGGTACATTAAAAAAATCCCAAATTGTAACTTTAAGTCCACCAGTAACAACAACGCCCACTGTCTAGTTTGTTTTAACTGTATGCTGTTCTTCTAAATCACTGTTTCTCAAAGTCTGGACCTGTGTCCCACCAGGGGTCCAATTGGACCCTTAGGGATCTGTAACTCTGAGCAGGTACAAGTTGAATCATTATTTATCTTTTGGAACCCCCCGAATCTACACAGTAAAATTCTCAGTCCATTCGGTTCCATTTGTACACTGTGAGAGTTACAGACCCGTAAGGGTCCATTTTGACCCACTGGTGGACCCCGGACCAGACGTTGAGAACCAGAACCCACTTACAACCATACAGTACATGCACATACTGTACGCACACAAGAACACACATACATTCACACAGTATACACTTAAACAAAGGCATGTCTTGAAATGCATTCAACAGTGTACAAGAGCAAAACACACACACGCGTGCGCGTGCATGCTTGCACAAGCAGGCAGGCACTCATGTGCAAACACACACACACACACACACACACACACACACACACACACACACACACACACACACACACACACACACACACACACACACACACACACACACACACACAATATGCATCCACAGTTTTTAGTATTACACTTTTACCTGTTGCAAGTACCTGCTGTATTGTACTGGGATACCACAATAAATATCCTTGAACTTTGACCCCATAGACTAGACACACATGCGCACGCGCACACACACACACACACACACACACACACACACACACACACACACACACACACACACACACACACACACACACACACACACACACACACACACAGATACTGTAGGTACACACACACATTCACTCTCACTCAGACACTGGGTCCCCTGTTGTTACATCACCGGGGGTCTGACCAGCTGAGGACAGTGGTCCCATTCATGGAGACATTGTTTATTTGGAGGCCTTTACATAAGACACACGTCACACACACACATGCACGCACGCACACGCACACAAACACACAAACTCGCAAATAAGTCGCGGGCCTTCACATGCACACAACACACACTCACTCTCCCCTGTCCCGGGACAGGCATTGTGCTGCTAGAATAATGCACCCAGTTGACTATTCATGCTCATGAATCATTCAGCAAAAGGGATCGTTCACTCATTCACTACCAATCAGTCTCTCACCACACCACGCTGGCCTACAATAGTAGCCATTGTCCCGTGGACTCCTGGCCTCACTGCGCCGCTTGGCTCCGGCGCAAAGTGAAACGTTGACCAGAACAGGCACGGACGGCCTTTTGTAAAACGGACTATTCACCAAAAATGGAGTGCTTCTCTTGGTTATGTTAACGTACTGTATACAGCAGGGGTTCCCAAACTTTTTTGTCTCCGGGCACCCCATGAATATTTTTTTTTTAATTCGAGGCACCCCACATTATAATTTTCACTCCCAGCACCTTATATTTATAGCATATCGTCGTTGTCGGGTGGAAACCTTGTATGTCCAAAACCGTTTGTTTTTTATTTATCATCTATAAAATGTACTAAACTAGTGAAAACAGCAGATCTACAAGCACACAACGCCTCGCGATTTTGTGCGACAGTCTTGTATGATGAAGCAGGGCTTTGCTTTACCAAAAGACGTAGACATTTGAAACTTGGAGATACGAGGTTTCTGCCCGACAGCGATGATATTTTAGTGATTATGTTGCGAGGAAAATGTTGAGATAATTGAACTGACTGAAAATAACTTTGTACTTCAAGTTTAAAATGATACTAAATATTTTTTCAAGTGTCCAAATAAATTCCAAATATTATCAAATTATCTCGCGGCACCCCTGGACTGCCGTCGCGGCACCCCAGGGTGCCCCGACACCCACTTTGAAAACCCCTGGTATACAGTATATACACCGCTCAGTAAAGACTCACTCAGGCTCACTTTGGAGGGAATAACCCCGGAGAACGACACTGGAGCACACTGAGCTTCTTTTCAATTATTCAATGCGCAAACATGACCGCAATCTCGTACTTGTAAGTCATCCTGGATAAGAGCGACTGCTAAACGCCTAAATTGTAATTTACCGATGTAATTGACCAACGTCTCTCGATGCTAGAGTGGACACCATAGTGTCAAAAAGTTGATCATGTTAGCGTTCATGTTTGTTCATTAAATAATTAGAAAGAAGATTTGTGCGTTTCAGTGTCTTTCTCCGGGTTATGTCTGATTTATACTACTTGGTTGCACATCCCACCGTCTCACCGAGAATAGCAGATATAAATGCTTACAGGACATTGCAGCACATTGTGAGCTTGTATATCAGTGTGACACTCTTTATTTGTTTGTCCATGACTGAGAATACTGGGTTTCTGTAGAAGCTGAAGCAAAGAGATATAGCGCTGGAAGAGGTTGAGGTGTGTTTGAGAGATAGTGATGGCATGTGACTCTTTAGTTCTACAAATATAGAAAGACACATGGTAGAGACACATGGTATGCATATGCATAGGGCTCAGTTTTGACCTCGCACTGAGATCTTAACCTTTGGCCGATCTGAAAAAAGGGCAGGTCCTGACCCATTACTGCAACTCATCGGCCAAGTTTGATCCTAATCTGAGTAACAGACAAACAGACTGACAGACTGGCTCTCTGCTAATGCCTATGCTCTTGAACTTTTTCTGGGCCAGGTTCTCATGGCGACGGAACGGGAAGTTTTTCAACATCGGGAAAGACCCCCGGGTGAACATGCGGAAGCGCTCGGGAACCCTGGAGATTGGCTTCCGCAGCGGGGGCCGGCCGGAAGACTACGAGGGGGAGTACCAGTGTTTTGCCACCAATGACCATGGAACGGCCCTGTCCAATAGGATCCTGTTACGAGTCTCTAGTAAGGACATGCATGCACGCACACACGCGCGCACACACGCACACACACACACAAAAGGCAAGGGATGGTCAACGTTGACGATGACGATGTGAACCAAACATCACATACACATCAACATATAGCGTATATCATCTTCTCATTCTTCTTCTCAATCTGTCTGTTTCCCTCTCTTCCTTCCATCCATCTCAGAGGCTCCTCTGTGGCCTAAAGAGGTGCTGGAGCCAGTGGTTGTGGCTGAGGGATCTCCCCTGGTGCTGACCTGCAACCCTCCTCCTGGCCTCCCCCCTCCATACACCTTCTGGATGAACAGTGGTAAGGGGTAGAAGAGAGACTTTCATTAGATATAATGCTCTCTCTCTCTCTTGCATTCACACTCATACTGTTACATCTGTGCCACGAACATATAAGAAAACACATTTATATTCATGCAGGCAAGTGCACACACAAAAACTGAAACCTTTTTGAAATGAAGTGCCACGTTTTTATTTTCTAGATAGTCAGTGTGCCATGTCAACATACATTTTAATGACACCCCATCAAAAGTTCTGACATATTTTGATTGTCAGGACATTGTTATAATGATCATTAGACTCAGAGTAATAACCCAACTATCTCCCTGACTCCCTCCCCAGTCAAAGTTCAGAGTTTTAATGAATTAAGTATTATTTGCAGGATGACATTTGCTGCAAATTAGGCGACTTAATTTAATCGACTACGTTTAAAACAATATTTGATTTTAAAATAAAAGCCTATAGGTTGCCTACCCCTGCACTAGGTCCATGCATGCATCCTTGCAGATGTTTTGAAACGTGCCACATTTGACAAAAAGATGCATGTACAGCCGTACACTGATCTCAACGCAACTGTCGAAATTTAGTTAGCCTGTGAGTGTAGCCAACGCTCAAATGTCACGTCAGTTCCTCAGCTCGTGTACGCGCCTGTTTTCCATCGTAGACTTTCAATGCAGCAGAGTCTGGCACTCTGACTCTGAACTGATGCAGCAGCCACTTAGTCGCTTAAAATGATGTAACATCTAACATCTATAACATAACCCTGGGCCTGTGCATCCCTAACATAGTGTAAATAGGTAGTTGCAATTACAGGGTTGACAGGTGGCATAATTACAAGCATTTAAAATGGAGGTATTAAAAACAATCTATCATGTTAGGGTGGAAGCTTAATCAGTCAGTCACCCTTTTAAATGGGAGCTTAAAGCTTTAACTGTCATTCATTTCTCTAAGGCCTACAGTATAAGAGCTTGTGCGAGAGGATTTTCATTTAGCAAAACCGCAATGTACGGACACATCTCCAGGGCACACTGCAGCTGGAGTCGTATTCTCGCCGGTGCTCAGTGAAATTAATATTCAAAACATAATCATGACATACATTATGTATCTGTGTAGTGGCAAGATTATTTCATCACGGAATACCTGATAATCCCACTCCCAAACAGGAGTGTAGATTCCAGTGTGCCATATGCACGATCCACTGTGGATCAGTGTGTCAACTCTACTGTACATGCAACAGTGCTAGGTAAAATGTCAGACATTATTGGCCTGTGAGGCAGGGACGTGCAGAGAATGTTAGAGAGGCATGGGCTGAAACTTCTAAAAGGACCTTTTGGTGAAAATTGTATGTCCAAAAAAACATTTCAGGAAATAGAACAAATTACCTGTGTTCCAATGTAGTTATTATCTACGCACAAGCTGTTCTTTTCATTAATACTTTTCACACATAAAATGTTAGTACTTTCAACCTGTGGTCCCTATTTTGGGCATGCCATTATAGACAAAGAAGAGAAATAAAAAATGGAAATATAAGGATTATACCCAAAATTACGAAATACATACTATACACACACAAGGAGTACTGTGCAGGCTTGTGTTGCGTGTTTATCATGTCAGTAGTCCAGATTTCTGCAGGGATTTCATTCATTCTCTGTTTTACATAACAGGTTGTCCTCTGCACTGACCTCTTAAGCCTGATTTATGCTTGGTCGTACCACAGTGTCGCACACCAAAAATAGACGATTTACAAGGTCACAACACACTGCACAAAATACAGCATGAGTAACTCTTCATTTAGTACTTGATTCCACGTTTTCCTCTGTCAGTCTCTCTCTCTCTCTCTGTCTCTCTCTCCCTGTCTTTCTGTCTCTCTCCCTATCTCTCGCTCTCTCTCTCTCTCTCTCTCTCTCTCTCTCTCTCTCTCTCTCTCTCTCTCAGCTGTTTGAAGAAGGCGCTTTTCAGTCGATACTGCTCTAACTTTCTCTCCTCGCCTCTTTCTTTTCTCCCTCTTTGTCCTCCTCCCAAGTGGGGTGCTGGCTTCTGCTGAGCCAGAATAAATGTTTGTGTGTGTGTGTGTGTGTGTGTGTGTGTGTGTGTGTGTGTGTGTGTGTGTGTGTGTGTGTGTGTGTGTGTGTGTGTGTGTGTGTGTGTGTGTGCATGTGTGCGTGCGCACGTGCACGTGTGTGTGTGTGTGTGTGTGTGTGTGTGTGTGTGTGTGTGTGTGTGTGTGTGTGTGTGTGTGTGTGTGTGTGTGAGAGTGAGAGTCACTGCACTGCACTGCATAGAGCAAAGAGCTGAGAGGGCAGAACCCAAGCCCGGCCAGGAGCCATTTTACTGCTAGAGCTCATGACAGTCTAGTCCTCTAATAGCTAATGGTGTCAATACTCTTATCATACTGTATACTCACTGTACTTGCTGCTAAAACATGCTAACCTGTTCCTCAAAGTTTACTATGCAGCTGCAACACAATGGTGAATTATTCATGTATTATTATCTGTTGCCTTACTTTGCTAAGGAAGAATACATTCTTTCTTTTGTAGATCGCTAACTTGCAGGTTCCTCACATGAATTAATTAGCTACACATTTTGCACCTCTCTTAACCCCACTAACAATGGTACCCTGCAGCTAAAATTAAAAAAAAGAAAAAAAAGAAAAAGAAAAAAAAAAACCTTTTATGAGTAAAAAAACTAAAAGTAAACAATAAATAATTAAAAATATCTAGAAAAGTGCCAAGGGTGAAGGCACACATAGCAAACAAGTGCAATATCAAATTCTTCACATTTACTTATAAATAATGAATAAATAATGATGTTGCTATTGTTACTGTATCTGGTGCTACTGGATCTGGCACACTCTCTGTATACCTCATAGCTCAAGAATACTGTACATAATCACATAGAGCACACTGTACATTGCACATCATGTCATCATGACACCTGCTGTCACCAACACGCCAACGCATAGGACCTCTGGCTTGGCGGCTGATTGGTCCTCAGGCATCCTCTTGACAACCATGCGGCTCGTGTCAGTTGACATGGCAACAGACGGAGTATGATGGCCTGTCTGAGTGTGTGGGTTAGCCTGTAGCCACTGACACGTTCACATAAACCGTGACTAATTACTGCAGACACTGTTAACTAGCTAACAGGCTAAACGGTGAACTGTCTACTGTGACCAAAGTTTAGTCCAGTAGCATTGTCATAGTGTATCAACAGATTCTAGATGATGGAGGCCATAGTTTGTGGTTCGCCGGTCAAGTAGAATGTTAACAGGCTCTTACAGAGTTACTGTAGATTTAACCACTTTTAGATAGATATGTTTTGGGGCTTTTATGCCTTTATTGATAGCACAGTAGACTGACAGGAAATGGGGAGAGAGATGTGGAGTGACACGCAGCAAAGGTAGTCGGGATCGGGAATTGAACCAGTGACACACTGACAGGCTACACTGAACCTATGTGGTATGCGCCTGGACCGGTAGGCCAGTGCATGGGGACCCCAGATTTAACCACCCTTAACCTGGCAATGGCATCCCTATTTTGGGCACAGATGAAAATCTTCAAAAATAGCCAGGGCCGTATTGATGTCAAACTGGGCCCTAGGCACGGGCCGATTTTCCGTGAAATTGTTTGTTTTTCTCGGTTAAAAACGGGTCACTAAACAATAATTAATAGCCTGATATAATGCAAGTCGCTCCCCTCCTCACCAAACAATAATTAATAGGCTAATATAATGTAAATGGTTCCCCTCCAGCTCATATATAAACACTAGAGCACTCTACCCCAATACAATTTTAAGGTATTTTTTACTTTACTTGAGTATTTCCGATTTACAATACTTTTACTTCTACCCACTACATCTCAGAGGCAATTATTCTACTTTTACTCCACTAAAATTATTTGAAAACTTGAGTTACTAGTTAGTTAATCTCTCGAGACAGCCTCAGAGTCGCTACGAAGAGAGACAGCCCGAGTGGGCGTCACCCTTTCTTTGATCTGGCTTCCCAGATTGCTAGTTAGTCTACTTTGTAGATTCTAATAGTTATTACCAAACAGGCAACAACCACTTCAGCCTTATCAATCTGGCTAGCCATCATAAAAGAAAAGGGAAAAACTGTGCCCTCTCTGTTTTGTTTCTACTAGTGTAGCACTACATCTGTTTGCATGGGTGCATTTTGGGGCCCCCCATGACAGAACCTAGGCACAGTGCCTAACGTGCCTGTGCAGAAAAACGGCCCTGAAAATAGCAGATCTACAAGCTTCCAAGCTATTTTTGCCGGATGCCGTCATACAACGAAGAATGAAATAGGGCCTAGGTGGTTAAATTGTCATCCTCTTTCCTCACTGGGATGTATTATGTATTGAGATATGGAGTTTGATATTTACAATCAAATTTGGATTCAACTCTATTTGTTGAAGACTTTGCAGACTGTGATGGTTTCAATCAATACCTTTCACCGATCTCTCCCTCAGTGCCTTTCATTCCCTTCCTCAACCTCAGGCAGCCTCGTTCTCCTGTTCCTCCAACCTAACCCCTCTCCAGGGGTGTCGCACCAAATTCTGGGCCCTGGGTACTTTAACTATTGAAAAATAGCAGATATACAAGCTCACAGCACGGCACCGAGTGCCGCACTGCAAGCTTGTATATCTACTATTTTTAAGTCTTTGAATATTTCAAATCCTAAGGTTCTTTTAAAAAAACTATGTTTCTATGTCAGTGGTGCTCAAACCTTTTCATCTGAAAATGATATGTATTTGGACACGGATCCCATCTTAAAATATTTAGTTCCAGGGACCCCCAGAAGCAAGATTTTAGTTACAAATGCTCGCTTAAAAAAATACATATATTCAAAGATTTGCACACATTTTCACGACTGTTCCAAAATAGCAGATCTACAAGCTCAAGCTGTGAGCTTGTATATCTGCTATTTTTCAATAACTAAAGTATAAAATAATTAAGGCCTCCTCCACCTTGGGCCCTAGTAACTCAGTCCCACTTTTCCCCCCCTTGTGACACCCCTGCTCCCACCTCACCCCTCTCTCTCTCTCTCTCTGTCTCTCCAGCCATGATGCCTATCCCCCAAGACAGGCGTGTGTCTATGGGACTGAATGGAGACCTGTACTTCTCCAACGTGCTGGCCAAAGACGCCCATACCGACTACAGCTGCAACGCTCGCTTCCTCTTCACGCACACCATTCAGCAGAAGAACCCCTTCACGCTTAAAGTGCAGACCAGTGAGTAGATACTCTCTCTCTCTCTTAATCTGGATCCTGGCCCCGCGATCACCCAACAACATTTATTGAACAATAAACTTCATGAACTAATGTTTTTTTGAAGGTGAATAGTTCCTTCTAACTGCATTTCAGCTCTGTGTGCATGCAGTACAGGGTTAAAGTGCAGGTGTTTGCGGTTCAGGTAGGATGGAGTGAATAATGTACAAGCAGAAAAAAAATACTTTTTTGCACGACTTTGGTTTGTCAAATGTTTGTGTATAGAGGGTGTAGAAGGATATAAATCAAATCATGCAACACATCTCAATGCGATGCATTGTGAGCTTAAACAAACATTCTCCCCAGAACAGGGATTGTAGGTTTCAAGTGTTTAATATCTGAAGGACTCTGCGTTTCTGCGTGTTTATTTCCATCCCTATTGTCTGTATAGTCTATGAAGGTAAGGTCACCCCCAATCCATAGCACATGAATTATGAGATGTCCCCATCTAGAGGCCGCATGGTGACATGACAGGCATTCCTTCTCAACTAATCATAATATCTCATTAGGTTGTTCAACACGAGTCTGCTAAGCCTGCCAAAATGAAGAGACTGTTTGATTTATCTCGTACTTTCATAACAATCTAATTTGTTTCTTTCAGCAGCGTGCAATATTGTATTTTTTTATCAATATCCATGAAGACTTTGTTATTGGTTCTAGGATTGTGTTTGTGCGTGTGCGTCTGTCAGTGTGTGTGTGTGTGTGTGTGCGCGCGGTGTGGTGCTGATGATCAATTGTGTGCACCTGTACCTGTATTTTCAGACGATCCATATAATGACACCTTGTCTTACAACTCCTCTGATCCCTACAGCGGTGAGTGAGTCATTTCCAGTCTGGACGGCTCCGTGTCCTGTCTGTGCTGTCACCATCCTAACAGCTGCTACAGCTTGCTAACCCGTTCGCTCCAATTACCTCACGCCGTGGGGTAGTTCTTTAGTCAACCACTGACTGATATTCCTGTTTTTATGTTTTAGAAATCTAACCTGCATAACTCACGCTTATCACTTTAGATATTTAACCACTTTAGCCCTTATTTTATACTTCCGTTCAAAAATATCAGATATACAAGCTCATAGCACGGCGCCGAGTGCCGTGCTATGAGCTCGTAGATCTGCTATTTTTGAAAAATCATGGCAATTTGTGCAAATCTTTAAATATCTTAATTTTTACATAATATATTTTTACTCGGATCTTTCTTTCTCAGGGTCCTTGGAACAACATATTTTGATACTCGGGTCCGGGGAACACCGGGGTTCCAAATGGACCCATATGGGTCTGTAACTCTAGTTAAATTAAACCTGGGGGTTTTACATTAGAGACTGGGTTCCACAGATACATTTCTTTTTAATCAGATACTTATCTACATACTTATTTACAATACAATTACTTATCAAACGGGGGGTCCTTGAAATGAAAAAGGATGCTTCGTGAGTCTCAGAGGACTGAGCAGGTGTGATGGCTCTGCCCCCAAGCTGTTACTTAACTTAGCTAAACCTGTGACACAACGGAGCCAAAGGTGAACCTGACAATTTAGGACCAATGTCCCCCAGGGAGGGTCGACTGTTCACAAAGTGTCACAAAGTCTTAAATGTCACATGTCAACAGAGAAGAGTTAAATGTCATGTCAACAGAGACCTCAAAGAGCACACGCACGCACGCGCGCGCGCACACACGCGCGCGCGCACACACACACACACACACACACACACACACACACACACACACACACACACACACACACACACACACACACACACACACACACACATATACACACAGGATGCTCTCTGTCACAATGTGTGAAGATATAATTTATTATCTTCAAACCTCAAATTGATTTATTTCATAGAATATATTTGAATCCATAAACACATTAAAGCAAATTGCCCATGACTTTAATTATATTGGACGTATTGGAATATTCATATATTCATAAGGCCAACCTCATGGGCATATTGCTAGAGGGGACAGAGTTGTGAAAGGGACAGCATATGTTGTATTGCTTTGACCTAAGGAACTGCAGCCCAGTGGAATACCCTCTTCTTTTTTTCTTTTTTTACCTCTGGGAGACAATTCTCATAGGGACAGGATGGGAACCGGGGCTCCCCCCACCCCACCAATGGGAGTCACCACTAGAGGCTCCAGCTGTGCGTGGGCACCATCCCAGGATTAGATTATGAATATTCTATTTGGATCCATGGAGTGTTCATTAATAGCTATGTCTGTATGCAGATTGGATTTGCAGTGTCCCACTTACTGTATGCCATGCAGACACTTGTGAACAGTGTGAGAAGATGGGGATAGTTAAGTTGGTTATCAGATGGGATGCTCTCATCTACCCTCACAAATACTCAAACAAACTCACACACACACACACACATAGCACATGATCCTTCGCCTCCCTCTCCCTCCCTCCCTCTCTCTCTCTCTCTCTCTCTCTCTCTCTCTCTCTCTCTCTCTCTTTCTCTCTCTCATAAATAAACAGAAGTGGGGGGAGGGTTTCGTCCTGCGAGACTGCAGCACTTCCTGGGAAGTGCAGCCAACAT
Organism: Nannobrachium achirus; assembly: GCF_963921795.1. NCBI lineage: Eukaryota > Metazoa > Chordata > Actinopteri > Myctophiformes > Myctophidae > Nannobrachium > Nannobrachium achirus. The sequence continues at coordinate 59,094,561 of NC_137815.1, read as the reverse complement.
CACCAAGGCCACGCATTTCCAGGGCACTGTGTCGCCTTAGTGACGCATTGTGTGTGTATGTGCGCGCGCATTTGTGTGTGTGTGCGTGCGTGTGTGTGAGGGGATACATGTCATTGTTGTCGGGTGGAAACCTTGTATGTCCAAAACCGTTCGTTTCGTATTTATCATTTTAAAAATGATTTAAACTAGTGAAAATAGCCGATCTATGGTGCGGTGCGAGGCGTGTGCTTGTAGATCTGCTATTTTCACTAGTTTTGTGCGACAGTCTTGTATGATGAAGCAGGGCTTTACTTTACGAAAAAACATACAAATTTGAAACTTGGGAGATACGAGGTTTCTGCCCGACGGTGACGATATGCTCTATGGCAGTTGTCGCTACTAATCCTTGACACCCTCCACTTCTCTTCTTTTATCTCCTCTCCCAGTGTCAGTAACAATAGGTCCTCCTCGCTCACCCTCGTCTGTTTGCTGGCCACTGGAGATGCTAACCCGGCTAACAGATGCTTTAATCCCACACAGATCTGCATCACAATGGAGACTAACGCTAATTTAACCCAGCACACTTCTCATCAGCATAATATACGCAGCACAGTGCTACAGACTGCAGAGCCGCTAACATCATATCTTGTGCAGAGTGTTGTCAATGTATTCACATTGGGATGGGATCATGCTAGCAAAGCAGTATCAACGTCCAGAGCTCTTTTGCGTGTTTTGTGTTCATACAGGGAACTAAATGAAAGTGTGTTGATATGCATAGCCAGCTAAATGAATCTGTGTACTGTTTGGGAAGCAGTATCTTTCAGAATTAAAACACTTTGTGTAGGCTGGTATGAACAGTGTTTTTCTATCGTAGCAAATGTATTTACTGATTCTGTTTGACGGTAAGTTCCTAGTAATTAATCAAACAGTGGTGATGTTGGCAAAACTACATTATGCCTTTAACTGTGAAGCCTAATTTATGCTTTGTCAAACAACAGTGTCGCTGCCAGTTATTTTTTACATTTAACATTGTCGTACGATAAAGACCTAAATTTATACTTCATCAGACGATGTTGTCGCATGCTAAATGTAATACAATTCCTACTTGTTTCTGCGCTGCAGGCCACATCCACAAGTGGAACATTCACTGCTTGTTTATTTTATAGTGCCTTATTGTCTTATGCAGTCACTCGACATTGTGTGTGGTTGATAAAAAAGAAAACACTTAACAGCCTAAAGCCCAACTCCAAAGGCCTGAAAACATTCTGGAAATGCTCCAATTATTGGCAGGGGAAGCATTTATGATGCAGCATAAGCTAAATGTCAAAGTCAAACCCTGCGGGAATGTTTAACATGTGGTTAGAGAATAGAGAAATATCTCAACTGGGAGGTGACCTTAAATATGCTCTGCTTTGATACCATACATAAGCTCTTGGCAAGAACAGAGCAGGACATATTAAACAGTATTTTAATACGCTCTTTCACATTTTGAATCTTAATCTATAATCTCCTTGCTTGGAAGTTGGCAGCTCACACAACCTTCCATGAAAATCAATGTCAAAATCTTTTTCTCCCATCTGAGGGCCAAAATGACAACTTGTAGAGTGCTTTGGCCTCAGATCAGTCTGGAAAGTGAGCCAAAGCCTTGGAGGGTAGGGGGCGGGTCTGTTGTCTTGGCAAAGACATCTCAGAGAGGGCATGGTGGAAGAGATGTAAGTAATGGCATCAGATTTGTGTGGTGCTGATTACAAAGCGATTGTTTCCTTCCTCCAAGGAAGTGAGTCATGCTCTGAAGATGGATTGTAATGATTTAGGGTTAAGAAATCGAATTGACGAGGATAGATTCCTGTGTGTGTGTGTGTGTGTGTGTGTGTGTGTGTGTGTGTGTGTGTGTGTGTGTGTGTGTGTGTGTGTGTGTGTGTGTGTGACTCACTCTATTCTTGTCCTCTGTTGCAGGTCGTAAAATAGCAGAGTCCACGCCAACCATCCTCTCTCCGTCGGGGACTGACAGCTCCAAGATGGTGCTTCGAGGAGATCAGCTACTGCTGGAGTGCATTGCTGCTGGACTGTAAGTAAACATGCACAGTTGCACACGCACGCACTCACGCACAGACACACACGCGCACGAGGTATACATACTCGCATTTACATGCTCGCATTATGCAAGCACACACTCACTGACACTCCCTCTTCCTTCCGTCCTCCAGTCCGACCCCAAACATTAAGTGGTTCAAGAAAGGAGGAGACCTGCCAGTACAGAAGGTGAAGTTAGAGAACCACAACAAGACCCTGAAGATCGTCAGTGTGTCAGAGGAGGATGCAGGGGAATACGTGTGCATGGCCAACAACCGTATCGGCAGCATACAGCACTCCATCTCTGTGGAGGTCAAAGGTGAGGGGGGATTTTTTAACTACGCAATATTTCAAAAATGATGGAATTAGACAAACCCCAGCAAGCACGGTCAGGACCTGGACCAATCAGTGACGTCTCGATTGGGGCCAGATCAAGTCAAACCATGACTAGTCAGGTCTGGCCTAGAATATCACCTGATTTCAACCAACATAAATCCTGCCCACGAAAACGGACGTCCTGGATTAATCAGAGAGGGTCCGATCGAGGCCAGATAAATATCATAACTATTCAGATATGTCCCAGAATATAACCTTACATGCTCATATTTCAACTAACATTACAAACAATATAACAATAATCCTATAGTCCATATGACGTCCTGGTAGAGTCACCGGAGGACGTTATCATAACTTCATCAAGGCGTTATTTGGCTTGCAGGGACGCTATTATAATAAACATTTATTTTATTTATGTTGATAATGAAGATAATGTGGGGAAAGATTTGACCTGATGAACATTTTCAGTGTGGAGATTATTTATTTATCTTTGTTTTCACCGCTTCTTGTGTCAGTACACACTAAAGTCCTCAGTGTTTGTCCACACCAACAACAAAACATTTAGAGACATTTGGGGATAATGGTTGCAAGTAGTTGTAAGGAGTTGCAATGGTGTGCACTGACCTTTTACCATAGCACAAATGTATACACTTGTTTAATCTCTTACAGTTTTTTAACATTGTTTCTGTTTATGAATGTGTGTGTCTGTGGATATGTCACATCTAACGCACTTCTGTGTCGCACAGCGGCTCCCTATTGGCTGGACAAGCCGACCAATCTGGTGCTAGCCCCTGACGAGAACGGCCGTCTGGTTTGTCGAGCCAACGGAAATCCCAAACCTCACATCCAATGGCTTGTTAATGGAGAGCCCTTTGAGGGTACGTCGAACCGCTGATTTACTACCATCCATCCAGATGTATTTGTGTTCTCTTGAAATACCGTATGTCGTATTTGACTGAACTATTTGCCTTTTACTCAAAATGTATTTTTCTCTCTTCTCCTCTTCTTACCGCAACCCTTCCTCTTCTCCATCTCCATTTCCACTCATTTTCCTTCGTCCTGCTTTAACTCCTCCTCCTCCTGCTCCTCCACTCACTCACTCACTCTTCTCCCATCTCCTTCCACCTCTCTTTGTTTCCTTACCATCAGCCTCTCTCCCTAACCCCAGCCGCCAGGTGCTCGGAGACACCATCATCTTCCGTTCGGTGCAGATCGGAGGCAGTGCTGTCTACCAGTGCAATGCCTCCAATCACCATGGCTACCTGCTGGCCAACGCCTTCGTCAGCATCCTGGGTGAGACATTGGCTGATGACTGGGTTTGGTTAGGCGTTGAGTCACTCATGAGTAATATGGAAAGCCAGCCCTTTATTTTAGTGCCCCGACTCCTTGGAGTGCTCCAACACATGCGAAAAATCTATTCTCTGTGGACAATTTAAAACCATGACCACAAACCTCCCTGCCTCAATATAACACTTTTTAGACAGATTTCCATCTGGTTCATCAGATGAACCAGCCTGATGAAGGCCAAATGGGTCCGAAGCGTTGTACCATGTACTGTAATCTTGTGTTTTAAAGTAAACTAAACACCTAGGAGCAATGCTGTTGTGCAGACTTTTATTCTCTAGAACTGTCACTTTGTGTCCAGCACCAGCAACAAACTGCTTGTGGTAACCAACTGTTTTGAACTAATTTAAAACTTTAAAACACAATGTTGCCTCATTGTTGTGGTCTGTAATGTAGACATGCAGTCTGTGACCATGGCCATTCTAACCATAGATTAGTGCTCACACAGCAGCTGTGTTTAAAGGCACGATATAAATTAGGGTTACATTATATTCTTCAATGGTTTCATATTTTTAGGCCTATATGGAAAATAATGTAGAACTTTCTTACTGCATCATAAATCCAAATATATTTCTGTTTTACTCAAATGTAAACAAAGCTACAGTATTACAGCCACCAAATACAGAAAATATAGTTTTAAAATAATGTGTAATCTGTTGTCTATAGTGTTAGTATGAGTACTGAGTCAATCAACTGGAGAATAAAACAATATCTCCACTTCTATTTTAATTCTTTGTTTTTGTATCACTGATTGGGCCTTTAATAATTAACAAAATGATTGTGTCTCTCCTTGCAGACATGTCTCCAAGGATCATGGGCCCTAAGAACCAGCTGATCAAAGTAGTCAAGAACAACCACACCTTCCTCGACTGCCCCTTCTTTGGCTCTCCCATACCGCTGCTACGCTGGTGAGTGTTGGTTCACACTGTTTCACACACTGCTTGCCAGAAAACACAGAACACAACAGTCATAAAAAAATAAAAAATAAATCGCTCTGCTGCAGGCCTACAGCACTGTGCTAGCTTTAGCCATAACATGACATGCTCATGTGACATGACCTAAAACTGTTCCTTTAGGACCTGTACTTACTCTGACTGAAAGTGGTTATTTCACCTTCAGGTTAATTTCGCCTTAATCAAAATCAAAATAAATAAATAAATACAATCGGGAAAATCGAAATCGATTAATTGAATCGCCGGCATTACCATCACGATAATATAGTAAATCAATTTTTTTGCACAGGCCTAATTAAAATCAGAAATGTTTTCAAATCTGTATTGGTGCCTTTCACCATACTACTGAAAGTTCACTAGGGAGCAGGGGTGAGATGCCGTGGGCTCGGTTGGGCTCGGCGAGCCCAGACTTATTTAGTTGCACATGAATCATCACGTCACGAATTTAGAGGTGCACCACTTCTAAAATCCATATCACACCACTGCTAGGGAGGGATCACTTTTTTGTTCACTTTGCAGATGGAATATGGAATACCATACCAAATTTGATGTACGAAATGAAAATATCTGTATGAAAACCGTGTTGTGATTGGTTACAAAATACGGGTTCCGGCGGAAGTACAGTGCATACAACGGAGGCACCACCAATTATAGACACTTTCTGCCTGTAGTTTCTTTTCCGGGCTTTTCTCCTCGGGAGATGAGAAAAGGCTGGGAATGAGGTTATAGTTAATGTGGTTAATGTGTTCCATGTTGATGTGTTTAGGTTTAAGAACGGACAGGGCAGTGGGCTGGATGGAGGCCATTACAGGGCTCACATCAACGGGACCCTGGAGATCACCAGGGCCAGGGCAGAGGACGAGGGGACCTACACCTGTGTAGCCAGCAACATTCTGGGCAAGACGGAAAACCAGGTCCGCCTGGAAGTCAAAGGTCAGACATCACACCTATACTGACATGAAAGCCACATTCTAGCCACTGAAAACGGTCGGAGAGATGATGAGATTTGTCCAGAACGGAATAAATATAATAACTGACGTTACACTGTACAGGGTTCCCACGGTCATGAAATTCCTGAAAATATTTTGAAATTAGAAAAATATTCTTCCAGTACTGGAAAAGTTTTGGAATTGATCAAGGGTCCTGGAACGTCCTGGAAAAATAGCTATGCATTGTCTTTGGTTATTGATTTTGTTAATACCTCTGAAATGACAAATTAAACATTGGCCAAATTGTCAAATATTAGAGGCAGAAATTGTGAAAATAGCAGATCTACATGCTTGCGAGGCGTTGTGAGCATGTAGATCGGCTATTTTCACAATAGAACTTAACTTGTGCTCGTCAGGGTGCCGGGGTCCCCAGTTAAAATATGATTATTTCTGACGTCACGGCCTGAAAAGGTTGAGAACCACTGGCACTACCTGTCTTTAGGCATTGCGTATAGGAGTAAGCGACTTGTTATTGAACGGAATTATTGTTACAATTATAGTCTTGGAAATTGGGTTAAATATTCTGGAAATGTTTTGGAAAAGTTTCGGAAATTCATTGGTAAAAATGTGTGGGAACCCTGACTGTAGAACAGGTATATATTCTATGAACAGTGTGTTATAATGACATTATGACAGCACTGTTAGTGTTACTGTTATGACACCATCCAAGGTTGATAGAAAAATCACTGCACTTGAAGCAATGAGGTATGATGACATTAGTGCCCAGATATCACAATACTTCCTTACAAAAGCAAAGTAAAAAGGAAAGTTGGTAAATTGATGGGAATCCTTTATAGAAACTATACTTTACTTTACTTAGAGACTATAAAGGGATGAGAATGACAATATTTTACTAAAATGTGTCATTTAATTTGACACTACAGTACATAGCCTTTTTGTCATGACACAGGATAGTGTTGTGACATCAAAGGGAAAATACAGTGTATTATTACAACACATCCCATGTAACATCGGTGTATGAGTTATGGTATTACTGGGATCTCTGACGGCTCATGAAATATGTATGAATGAACTTTTGCACCCCAAGATAAACCAATCACATTCAGTGTTCATGGAATGAAACGACTGTCCCTGCTTAATGCTTGACTCTTTGTGCCAAAAGCCAAATTAGGAATATGATTACTCTTGCAATACTGGGAATAACGTATTAAAATCTTATATAAGCTATTTTAACCTTTACAAAGGCCATGTGCCAAAATACATCAGTTCTAAAAAAAAAAAAAAAATTAAAGTTGTTGGTGGTACTGCAAGTGTGACCGGAATCCTTTGATCTTATTCCTGTACCAGTACTAATTCCATGACTCTTTCTACAAGTTGTGCCAGAACTCAACCACAGCAAAGTACCAGAAATCTCCTGTGCCTTTGTTTTAAAGTTCCTACAAGTGCCTTATATTTCTATCCCTAGCAATTAATTCCTTTATTCATAGTATCAACAATAATGGTCCATTTGTCAAGTGTAGCTGTCCATTTCACTACCCACACTTTTCTTTCTTACAAGTGGATACGACATCCATTCCATTGACTGTAGCTCTCATGTCTCATAGATTCAAGTGTCTGTGCCATTGTAATAGCCTGGGAAGAGACATCTGATACTAAGACCCCAGATTCCTGAGCTGTATGGCTGCAATGTCCTATTTTTCTAATTTACCCGGATATGTGTGTGCCTGTGTGCTGTGCTGTCTTTGTCTGTTTATCTTCACTAGCCCTTACCCGTTCAAAGATATGAGCTCCAAAATGATGTGCAGTGTGTGGGTTATGGGATGTGCACTGTGCATACAGTATATTAGGGATGGAAAGTAACTTTAACTGGTGCTTGCATGATAATATGTAGGAGCATCAATGTAAGAAATACCCGTTTCGTTTAATGGCTACCCCCCCCATCCCCCCCCCCCCCCCCACCCACCCGCCTGCGCACACACCCGCCTGCCTGCACACACACACACACACACACACACACACACACACACACACACACACACACACACACACACACACACACACACACACACACACACAGCTGGTTAAACATGTTGCCTCATGCTAGATGCAGAATAGATTCGCCTCAAGCTAGATGCAGAATAGATAGATACACCATAAAAATGCTAAAATACAGCATACGATTTGTGAAAGTGACAAACGGGCTTCACAGTTATGTTAGGTGTGTTCATATGCTAATTGTGATGCGATTTCAGATCAATTGCTCCAGCCACTGAGGAGAAACGCTGGGACAGACAGACAGACATTCGCAAAATTATAGTATAGATGTGCCTCTGTGTTTGCTTCTTTGTGTGCATCCACATGTGTGTCCGTGTCCTTTCCCTGCTGTTCCCCAGAGCCTACTCGAATCGTGCGACTCCCTCAGCACCAGTCAGTTAACAGGGGCTCCGTCGCTCGTTTTGACTGTAAGGTCCAGTCAGACCCCACCCTGCCAATTGAAGTTGTATGGCTGAAGGACGACAAACCCCTGTCACTGGGATGGAGGTAAGGAGCTGTCTTCCTTTGTAATCAATCTATTATACTGTACAGTACAGGCAGAAAAGGCAGCACAGACGAAGCACATTATCAGCATGCCCAATATTGCTGGGATTATTACAAAGACGCGCCAATCAGCCTGTTCAGGTTCTGATTTCCAACATTGGCCGGGTTATTATGTGGATGAAAATGTCATGAAATAGGCTCCCTAAGCCTTTCATACTTGAAAAAGACTGAAAGGGTCGAAACGTTGTATCTGCTGTTCGTGAGCACCGAGCCCCCGCTTTGTTCTTCGTGATTCTTTTTCGTTTCATTTTTGCAGTTTAGCTCAGCACAAAGACACAGAGTTGGTATGTTATTGAGCGGTGCTCCTGGAACAGGAGCTATAGCTCCTACATCTGGCTTTGTCCGGTCAAGGACCAATGGGAAAACACAAAAATGTCCAGGCTTAAGTAAACTGAAGCGCTGCCTTCAGTGTCCGGCCTACATCTTGGCACAAACAACTGAAAGTTTGTTGTGTGGCCAAAAACCCGGGGAAAAAACTTGTTCAAAAACGTGTTCTTGCAGTTTGTCTCAGCATCAAAATAGGAGGATGTCTCAAATGTTTTTATTGATTTTTGAATTTAAATATAGGGCATGATGTCAGGACAACATTTTTAAGATAACAAAGAAAAGCACAACAAGAAAAACACACATAAAAGAAACCCCCCAGGAAAAAACTGGACTTTTTATTAAATGTTGTTGTTGATTAAAGGGGGTGCTTGGATTCAGCAATCAGGAAAAGTGGTTACTGAAGCCCAAAAAGTTTGAGAACCACTGCTCTAGCGCATTGAAAAGGGGATAGACACTCTAGGCCGATACCGCCAATAAGCCACTCCGACCTACTTACTATATATACCTATTCTTTTAGGTCAAGTTTCTTTGCCATAGCATTATAGAGATACAAGAAACTGAGGGTAGCGAGATGGGGAAGAACATGTAATGTATTTATGTCACGATAACTATGGACTAAATCGTTTATATTCCCCACATATTTTTGTATTTATATCCTTTTCTTTTCAACCTTAATGTCGTTGTTAGTCCCATGGGGAAATACACATTTCAGCTTCACCCAGCCTATGGCTGCTCAGATGGTTATGATGAGCGCTCGGGGTTGGGGGGCTTCTTCGACACATAGCCTGGGGCCGGGAGGCGAACTGGTCACCTTTTGATTACCAAACGTCTACCCATTAAGCTACGCCTGTCGGCTACCCTCAAATGATAATGATGATGATGATGGTGGTGGTGGTGGTGATGATGATGATGATGATGATGATGATGATGGTGGTGGTGGTGGTGGTGGTGGTGGTGGTGGTGGTGGTGATGATGATGATGATGATGATGATGATGATGATGGTGGTGGTGGTGGTGGTGGTGGTGGTGGTGGTGGTGGTGGTGGTGGTGGTGGTGATGATGATGATGATGATGATGATGATGATGATGATGATGATGATGATGATGATGATGATGATGGTGGTGGTGGTGGTGGTGGTGATGATGATGATGATGATGATATACAGCAGTGGTTCACTGGTTCCCAAACGTTTTAGCCTGTGACCCAGAACTAGTAAAAATAGCAGAAAATAGCAGATCTACAAGCTCACAACGCTCACAACGCGTTGTGAGCTTGTAGATCGACTACTTAAACATTTGTGTTTTTCTTTTATTTCCTCATGAAATTACTGAAAAAAGTATTGAATTTTGTTTTTAATTCATGGGAATGGGAATGATTTTTGAAAATATTTTGAATGTTAATAATTAAAAAACAAAATGTAGGAAACTGCTAGTGGCAGTCTTCCATGTTGGTCACATGTTTGGTCACCCTACTATGTCCTCTTGTGTTTCTCAGGCTAAAGAAGGATGATGAGTCGCTGTCCATCCCTAATGTCAATGAGGGGGATGAGGGCACTTACACCTGCACTGTCAAATCTGACATCGACCAAGACTCCGCCTCAGCCCGCCTCTCTGTGTTAGGTACACTGCTGTACAAACCTCCTGTAACACATACACACACACACGCACGCACGCACGGCGCACGCACGCACGCACGCACGCACGCACGCACGCACGCACACACGCACACACACACACACACACACACACACACTACATACATACATTATCACTCAGGATTTCACAATCCAAATGATGACTAACTACACTCAGATCTAATATCCTCCAGCATGTATTGCTCTGACATCAAAGCTACCTTTTTAACATAAAGCTCATTCATCACAGTATGTAATAATAATCATAATCATAATAAACATAATTGTAATGCTTATATTTATCATTGCATATGCATAATAAAGCTGTAATACCCCATTAGCATTCATTCTCTAATGATGATTCAGCCTTGAAATGGAAATGATGCATGCTTTACTATCACAGCAGCTTACTAAAATGCTATTGAATGAGCCTAAGTCAGCAGCATCGACGAAGACTATTTGCATGCCAGTGTACTAACATAATGCTGCGCAGTAATGACAGACTAAGCACTGTAGTGAAGCTGAGTTGCATTAATAGAAGCACTTCACACGTAATCATCGTGTTTAATGTGCCAAACCCACCAGACATGTTAATGGATGGATGCATGGTTCTCCATCCCTGGCAGCCTGGCACCGCTGGCTGCCGGGTGCACGGCTTGCGGGCATGGAGTGAATTATTCCGTTCTGGGCTTAATTTTTGGGGCCTTTTCTTTATTCTAGTATAGACTGTTTTCCTGAGTGCTCCCCTGTAGAGGGCACTACCGCCATTGCTGTGGTGTCAATAGACACTGTGCTGCTATGCTGGACGGAGGTCTGCCGCTATTGACACCACAGCAATGGCGGCGGTGCTCTCTACAGGAGCGCTCAGGAAAATGGTCTTTACCTACCTATACACTAAATATCTTTCTGTGAACAGTATTCTATGAATCCATCATGGGCTGTCAAACAAAAATGTATGTCTTCTACATTTAATCTTTGCAACGTCGTCAGTCATCAAATCAATATTTTTGGTGATTTCAAATAGCTTCTGGCTCAAATTCAAGAATGAAAAAAGTCTTTATTGCGCTGTCTGAAACATTTTAAAGAACGAATTAGCAATGGAAAATAATCAGCAGAATTTTTCTTTCACTTGTCTGTGAAATATTATTTTGATACCGGCATTTCAGACAAGAGATACAACTAATCGGTTGTAATATAATTATTGCTGAATAATTATTGCTGAAATGCTGAAAAAATGCACTGTGATAATTGATCATTCTAAGAAGAATTCCGGATTAGTGCTTTTATTACCGTAATCTGATGTTATTCCAACTATTAACCACTCATAGAGGTGAAAATTCAATTCCAATTTCTAGCGCACCGATTCTCTTTGCCAGGGGGTGGGATCTAGCGACCGTTCACCTTTTTCCAACAGCTCCTCAGAAAATGATAAAGGTCAGATGCAAACAAAAAAAATGAATTGTCAAGCGATATAAATAAGCGATTTAGCGATACGATGGCTAGTCCAGAATTCTCCTTTAAGTACAGTTCATACGCAAGTTTGTGTATGCAATAAAGCCCATGTGCGTTTACGTGTCTGGTGGGTGTGGACCGTGAGTCTCTGCTCCCCTAGTGCTGATTTGCTTGTAGACTAACCTGTGAAGTTTAACCTCTACCCTCCTCATTCTCCTTGATCCTGCCTCACAGAGGAAGCTTCCCTCAACCCCTCAGTGTCTAGTGCCTTGCCTGCAGGTAACACAAGGGGCCTGGTCAAAGCCTCTCTCTGTCTCTCTCTCTGTCTCTCTGCCTGTCTGTCTTAATGTCATTATTTGTTTCTCTTTATCTGTTGTGCTCAATCTCTTTTCTTTGTGTTTATATTTTTCTCATCTTGTGCCTATCTGTAGTTATGATGCTTTCTAAAGTGCTGTTAAAAAGAAATCAATCATGTTTTCTTTTCCCTTTCGTTTATGATGTGCCAAAGGATGAGTTCTATTTATGTTTCTGCATGGAGTGCCTGTGTCTTAGGAGAGAGAGAGAGAAAGAGAGAGAGAGAGAGAGAGAGAGAGAGAGAGAGAGAGAGCTATGAGCGAGGAATGAGAGGTGTGTGCGAGCGCACGTGCACGTATGTGTGCGTGCGTGTGTACATTATATGCTCCATGTCTAATGAGTTTATTCCTTCTTTCCAGATCGTCCAGATCCTCCTCTGGACCTGGACCTGTCAGACCCAGCAGCACGCAGCGTCCGCCTCACCTGGATACCAGGAAATGACCATAACAGCCCCATCACACGTTAGTGCACACACGCACGCACACACGCACGCACGCACACACACACACACACACACACACACACACACACACACACACGACGATCACTCCAACAACTAATCCCATTCATTCTACTCATCATTATTTGTCTTCTTCAGAGTTCATAGTGGAGTTTGAGGAGGACCGCTGGCAGCCAGGGACCTGGCAGAACCTGTCCAGTTACAGAGGAGACCACAACTCAGTCATCCTGCAGCTTTCTCCCTTCATCAACTACCAGTTCAGGGTCATCAGCGTCAACGCCGTGGGCCAGAGTGAGCCAAGCCGCCCCTCGCCCAGATATAAGACCAGCGGAGCTGGTGAGGAGGCCAGAAGGATGATTGATTTATACTTTGTTGTGTGACGGTGTTGCTCACAGAGAATAGCAGACCTACAAGCCGGCCTACGTGCTTGTGAGCTTATAGGTCTGCTATTCTCTGCCATCAACAATTCAGACATATTTTGATTGTCAGGAAATTGTTATAATTATAATTAGTTATAATTATCATTAGACTTGAGTAATTAGATTAGAGTAATAAAAACTCTAATAAAAGTAAAACCAGGTCAAATTTTGCCGGAAATCCTGACTGTACCATTGATGGCATGGTTGTTACTGTTGTTATTCGATCTGGCTGAATCGTGTGTGTGTGTGTGTGTGTGTGTGTGTGTGTGTGTGTGTGTGTGTGTGTGTGTGTGTGTGTGTGTGTGTGTGTGTGTGTGTGTGTGTGTGTGTGTGTGTGTGTGTGTGTGTGTGTGTGTGTGTGTGTATGTGCACGCGTATTCATGTTCGTGTGCATGTGTTCAGCCCCAGATGCCATCCCCAGTGGTCTGCGAGGTTGGGGTTCCAAAAAGAATAATATGGAGATCACGTGGGAGGTAAGACATATAGAAGTGCAGGACTGCTTTGGTGTCTGGACCAGTCTGTACATGTACCATATCGTCGTTGTCGGGTGGAAACCTTGTATGTCCAAAACCGTTTGTTTTGTATTTATCACTACTTTTGTGCGACAGCCTTGTCTGATGAAGCAGGGCTTTGCTTCGCGAAAAAAACGTACACATTTGAAACTTGGAGATATAAGGTTTCTGCCCGACAGCGACGATATGATATAATGATCTAGTACATAACATTAATGCTCCATGATTACCATCAGGTTTTACTAAGGTCTTAGGTTCAGTGCAGCCTGTTCACAGTGAGCATTGTCTTATGTCTTCAGCCTCTACTGGACCTTCAGAGGAACGGCCCTAACCTGCACTATAATGTGTGGTGGAGGCGGAAGGATTCGGGAGCAGAGTGGAATAATGTGACCACTGTGGGGGCCAAGCATGTGATCCATGACACAGAGACATACGTGCCTTATGAGCTCAAAATCCAGGCCATAAATGACTACGGAGAGGGACCGGTGTCTAACGTTGTCGTTGGATACTCGGGGGAGGACAGTAAGTTCATACACACGTCATGGGAAGAGTACTTCAGCCATTGTTGTATACGTTTTTTGTGCCTTGCTCTTTGGACTGTACACTACAGTACTCTTTTTCTTTTTCTTACTTCTTTGTAACTTGTAACCTTAAACTGCTGTGCTACCTCTGGGCAACTGAATTTCCCTCATGGGATAATAAAGGTATCTATTTATCTATAAGTAATTATTACTATATGACATTTGTGCTCTGACTGTTCATATAAGATAACATCTATGTCCAAAGTCACAGATAGTTGACTTGAGCTCAAATCAAAAGGTATGGGTTATTGTGACTATCGTCTGGATTAGAGTTCCTACAAGTTACTTGAAGTTCCTTCAAGGTGTGCAAAAATGGGGGTATAGTTAGTGCTTGAAGTGGGTTCAGTACAGTGCCCTTTTGACTCACACACACACACACACACACACACACACACACACACACACACACACACACACACACACACACACACACACACTACTCACTGACACGTCCTTTCTTTAATGTTTCTCTCCAGAGCCAACTGAGCCTCCCACAGACCTGCGTGTGTCAAAGATAGACAGCACCCAGGTCCATGTCCACTGGAAGCCAGTAGATCCCAGCACTATACTGGGAGAATTCAATGAATACAGGGTGAGACAAAAGCACACACACACACACACACACACACACACACACACACACACACACACACACACACACACACACACACACACACACACACACACACACACACACACACACAGTCGGTCATACTCGAGCAATAACCTTGAATGTACTACTTGTGTTTGTGTGCATACATGAGTGAGTGTGTGTGTGTTGCCCGAAATATCCTTTCTGTTTACTGTACCTACAATTTTCCCTTCATAATTGTCTTTTCTTTGTTTCTTTCCCTCCCTCCCTCCCTCCCTCCCTCCCTACCTCCCTCCCTTCCTTCCTTCCTTCCTTCCTTCCTTCCTTCCTTCCTTCCTTCCTTCCTTCCTTCCTTGCCTCCTACCAGCTCTACTACTGGCGGGAGGCCAGTCTGCTGAAGAACCTGCGGGTGAACAAGGAGGTTAAGAACAAAGGCTTCTACACCACGGCGGCGCAGCCCTCCGGCGTCCTGGGTGAACTGATGCCCTTCTCCCAGTACAAGATGTTCATGGTGGTGGCCAACAGCCACTTCGAGGGTCCGCCCAGC
The DNA here is from genome assembly GCF_963921795.1 of Nannobrachium achirus. NCBI lineage: Eukaryota > Metazoa > Chordata > Actinopteri > Myctophiformes > Myctophidae > Nannobrachium > Nannobrachium achirus. The sequence continues at coordinate 59,079,450 of NC_137815.1, read as the reverse complement.
AACACCGTGGAGTTCACCACCAAGGAGGGAGGTGAGAGAGAGGGGTGGAGGAGAGGGGATATGGAGGGATTGTGGGGACGAGCAACTACTACCATATTACCAAATAGTAGCGTGGATGTTTAATACGAAAAATCTATTTGTTCCCCAGGCATTTAAAAGAACCTAGTGGCTATTTGCAACAGGCTTTTAATTATTTCTTTCACCGGCTTGCACCGGGCCATTATTATGGTTACAGTTCCAATTTGGCTGAAGAAACTGCAAATAAAGCCCCCATGCAAATAATAGCCTCTGCTTTTATTTGGGAACCCAGCGTTTATTTGAACGAGGCGTTTAATACGCAAAATGGTGTCAGAGACCCCCGGCTGCTATTTGCCACCGGGCTATTTGGTAATATACGGTACTTCAGGTTCAGTGGGCCATCCAAAATTATGTGAAGATGTAGATGTCCTCATGTTTAATACTGCCTGTTTTTACTTCACATACTATCCTTATTTGTGTGTGTTTAGTACCGTCTGCTCCCAAGTTCTTCAAGATTGTGCAGTTCTCCGACCATATCCGCCTGGAGTGGGACACACCGCCGGAGCCCAACGGCATTCTGATTGGATACCAGCTCAAGTATCAGACAGGTGAGCTGCTCTCATTGGCCAACAGACTGCGAGTACTCATACAAGCCCCCTCCTTTTTTACAACACCAAATCCCTTTTCCGAAAATAGCAAGGGCCCACCCATTCTTACACTCTTACACTTCTTATAAACCACCTATTGCTGTCTCTCTAGCGGTGCCTCTGTCTCATTCTTGTGTGTGTGTGTGTGTGTGCGTGCGTGCGTGCGTGTGTGTGCGCGTGTGTGTGATTTGTGTACAGTCAACGGCTCACGGGTGGGCCGCCAACGGGTGGAGACTTTTCTCCCTAACGAGACACAACACACGATGCGTCTACACACCGACCGCTCCGTGCGCTTCAAGTTCTCCCTCTCCGCCCTCACACGGGTGGGGGCAGGGGACGAGTACGTCGAGGAGTCCCCATACTCTGCCAACGAAGGTGAGGTTTCTCGCACGCGCGCACACACACACACACACACACACACACACACACACACACACACACACACACACACACACACACACACACACACACGGTTACATTTGTAGACTCTCGGTTATGAATGAATACATTATGTTTGTTAATTAAGTGGTTCTCAAAGTGGGATCCAGGGAGCCTCTGAGTTCCCTCTGAGAGTGTACAGTGTACTGTACAGCAGTGGTTCTCAACCTGTGGGTCGGGACACCCAGGGGGGTCCCCAGATTATTTTGGGGGGGCCCCAGATGAGTAACTTAATGTGCAACATTGTTTTCTCACTCAACAGTAAACAGACCAACATACAGTAGTGTATACAGGTTATCTGCACATTTCCAAAGTGACAATTTAAGGACTTTAAAGACATTTCTAGTACCTCTGGTCAAACATTGATAAAATTGCTAAATATTAGAGGCAGAAATTGTGAAAATAGCAGATCTACATGCTCGTTGTGAGCATGTAGATCGGCTATTTTCACAATGGAATAGATCGAGTCAAACTCCTACAGTGCCAACTCCTACAGTTCCAAGTGCTTGTGCAGTGTGGGGGTCCCCAGTTAAAATATGATTATTTTGGGGTTTGTGGCCTGAAAAAGGTTGAGAACCACTGCTGTACAGTACACTCTCAGAGTTATTGAAATTATAATGGTTTGGGAACCACTGGTTTACTTCATACTCGGGGGTGGGAAACCTCCACCCGACGAGGTGGGAAGTTAGATAAAAAATGGCAGGCATGTGATTTTGAATGTTGTTTATCAGGTTCAGCATAGAATTAAGGGATTTCTACTTCGCCGAGGCCATGTTTACCGCATGCTTTGGTAGATATTAAACCAATAACAAGGCACCACTGACTGACTGACTGTAAGTCAGGTAAGTTATGTGCTCAGACACTTTGCATGTCACTGACACAGCTTTGTTCCTTCCCCTGATCACTTTTTATTTCTTTATAAATTAGGGGGGGTTTGAAAAAAAGACTTAAAAGGTAATTAAATCAACTTATTCCAGACAGTCACTGTGTTTGTGTGGAGTCACAATATATCTGTGGTACACGAATAAGAATATATGAACAAGTACAAAACATGATTGATTTTCATCCCGCTCATCCTGCTCAGAGCTGCACATTCATATTGGTTCCAATATACTGTAAGAGTTCAACAGAATTTTCACACGCGCAGTCGCGCACACACGCACTCACACACACACGCACACATGCACACGCACACACACACACAGCATCCATATTCTGGAGTGAACATTCAGCAAAAATAGCCGATCTACGCACTCACAATGTTTGGCAGCAAGGCACGTTGTGGGCTTGCAGATCGGCTATGTTCCGCGAAGATATTTAGTGTAGCGAGAAAAAAGTAAGGGACCTACTAAGGGTTAACAAAATATCTAAAAAAAGCCTTGGGAACCAACAGTTCCTGATCCATGTGGCCTATAGGTCAGGAACCTATCACCTGTTTCTGTGGCATGAAGCATCTTGAAGTACAAGTACACATCTTGGACATGACACTATTATATTGCAGAGACCCACCAATCCAACCCTTGCTGAGAGCCTAGCAGAGTAGCATTGCGTTCCATTTTAGTCTTTGGTATGACTCTTTGGGAACTGAACCACCAATCTCCCAGTCTCGGGGCGTACACGCTAACCACAAGGCCACCGATATTCAATTCAATGAAACCAATGTGTGCATGGAGATTATACTGTAGAACAAAAAATAGAATTGTGAAAGATGACAAATCTTTGCTTTACATACAATAATTGCAACATAGAAAACGAAACATGTGAAGCTGTAATGGGTCATCTTCTGACCTAGTTTCTCTATCACTTTTGTCTGAACACTGTCTAGGAATCCTGATCAATTGCATCAAAGCAAAGAACCCAAATATCCCACAAGACGTTGTAAATCCTACCCAGCCCAAGTCTTTGACTATTTAATTATACCATTTCAATGCTTTTCTTTGCATGGGAACTGGGTTGGTCGGATTGTGTGCCGGCTAAGATTAGCGCCAAACAGAACAGGGACTGTATTCACAACACAGCCCTGTGTGAGAGGGGGCCGATCACGGATCAGCTTTACATTTGGAATGGGAATGAGTGACAGAGACCACTGGGAGCTGACCAGCAGTGATCCTAGATCAGCAGTGTTTGTGTGCGTGCGACATGCGTGCGTGTGCATGCGTGTGCACGCGTGTGCTTGCATGTGTGTGTGTGTGTGTGTGTGTGTGTGTGTGTGTGTGTGTGGAGAGGAGGGTAAACACTGGGTTCTTTGTTATGGTGTCAGACAGAGCGAAATGCTCTTCAAGGAATGACATTATCATCATGATAATTGGCTGGGACAGACGCACATGTACGCACACACGCACGCACGCATGCACACACACGCACACACTAGGGTATTCACCAAATATTCGAATATTCGAATATCAAAGTCTCTATTCGACGTTGTTCACCGAAGTCGAATATTCGCTTATTATTATATTTTTTAGTTTTATTGTTTTCTCTTTAAAAATATATATAGTTTATAAAGCTTGGCTAGATAGGAAGTCATAAGAATGAGTTGTCAATGCCCCTGGTGGATGAATTTTGTAATGCTCTATACCAGGGGTACTCAAACCTTTTTAGGCAGTGACCCCCAAAATAAACATATTTGAACTGGGGACCCCCAACCTGACAAGCACTTGGAATTGTAGGTATTACATTTAATGTGACTCGGTTCCGCAGATAAATATTGTGAAAATAGCAGATCTACATGCTCACAACGCCTCGCGTTGCGAGGCGTTGTGAGCATGTAGATCGGCTATTTTCACAATGTTCGCCTCTTGCTTACTTAATATTTGACAGTTTGGCCAGTCCTGTCGAATATTCGACTATTCGAATACTTTGAGGTCGAATAATTAGAATACTAAAAATCACTATTCGTGAATGCCCTAGCACACACACACACACACACACACACACACACACACACGCACATGCACACGTGCGCACACGCACTCTCCTGTCTGTCTCTTTTCTTTGTCAGTGTCTCTGTTTTGGTCTGTGTCTCATTGTTTACTCCCTCCCTCGTGGTCTACCCTTCCTGCAGTGTCTGTCTCTCCTGTCTTTTAACCGCTGCCTCTCTCTCTTGTAGCTTGTCTTGTTCTTCTTTTCCCTTCCCTTCACACGCTCTCTCTTTCTCTCACACCACTTGTCTCTCCCCCTCTCTGTCTGTCTCTCTCCTGTTTCTTCACTGGCAGAAGACTTTACAAGCTCCGTTACTACTGACACCTCAGGTCTAGGTAATGGGGGGGCAAAAGAAGCACATCTTGTCTGCCTATCTGTCCGTCTGCTTGTCTTTTCTTGCTTCCCCCCTATCCTTCCATCTCTCGCCCTCTCCCCCCGGAACTGGGGATGTCCAGTGTACCTCTAGAGCAGGGGTTCTCAAACGTTTTTTTTTTTTTTCTTTTTTTTTTTTTACCCCCAAAATAAACATAATTGAGCTAGTACCTCCCACTCTGACAAGCACTTGGAATTGTAGGTATTACATTTAATGTGACTCGGTTCCACAGATAAATATTGTGAAAATAGCAGCTCTACATGCTCACAACGCCTCGCAACAACGCGAGGCGCTGTGAGCATGTAGATCATCTATTTTCACGATGTCCGCCTCCTGCTTACTTAATATTTGACAGTTTGGCATTAAAACGGTCTTGAAAGTCCTTAAATTGTCACTTTAGAAATGTGCAGATACCCTGTACGGTATACACTATACTGTGTGTTGGTTTGTTTACCATTGAGTGAGAAAAACAAATGACATTAAGCTAATCTTCTGGGGACCCCGCTAAATAATTTGGGGACCCCACTTGGTCCCGACCCCAAGTTTGAGAACTACTGCTCTAGCATGTTGCATTTCTAACCAACATAATGTGGATCTACGTTACGCTGTAGCTAATAATGGAGCTGTCCTGTGCTTTTTATCTTCCCCTGTAACTAATATTGTGCAGTCCTGGCTTCCAGGCAGTTTTAGTTTTTCCAATCCCGCTGAGGCCCATTAATAGCAACTGTGCTTGCTACAGTAGCTTGGAGTCAGCTCACTTTGAAATTCAGCCATCATCTGAATTGCCTCGTGTTCCCCTCAATGCGAAGCAAAACAACATTCATCACCTGTCATTTAATGGCACTGGTGGAATAATGACAACATCATTTATTCACCAGATATTTAACAACACAGATGATTCATTGGGTCTATTAAATGCTGAATAGTTAGCTGCTGTTTTTTTTCCTCGATGACAATTAGCTGTATTTAAAATGTTTACAAATCAGAAACAAAGAATTAGCAGGCGGTAACTGTAAGCCGATATGATTATCTGTGCACTGGGTTGAACTGACGTCAAATTTTTCATCCATCCATCCATCCACACACCTGTTTGATAGACTCCTTGTCTATCCATTCCTTCTTCCTTTTCTGTGTGAATACCTTATTCATCAGTCACCGTGTGCTTTCAGGGATTGAATGCATTCTCCACTCTGCTGATGTCTTGGACGGAGTTTTACTGCACTGTACATACAGTAACATATCACTCACACAGTCACTCATAACACCGTTAGTGAACAACACACTATCACTGTAATACTTTTAAACATATTTTACTGTATATTGTGATATTATCAGTTCTTAGATAGAACCTCTCTATGTTGTGCTGCAATTGAACCCCCCTGCACCAATCCCTGATGCCACACCTTTCAATGAAACCTCAAGGCATCACGTGACGTCCTCTCCCTGTCTGTCACAGCCACAGTTTAGCCTTGTGTACCGACTGAGTCGTCTAAAGGGGTCACTCACTCATTTATGATCATGGAATGCATTTGCAATGACGTCTGTTATCGTTTTGAGAACGTGTCTGGGAGGAGAGCCATTGCACTCGCTTACATTGACATTTTGATCGAGAGTTTTGACTTGTTGTGTGATCCAAAGAGTTTTCTGGGGAAAACAAACAAGAGCATTTATCTTTTCATTGTCATCTGCTTCCCAATCGTTTTGGCTGACTGGCTTCTTGCTCTGCCACCTGCTTGCTTGAGCACCGCTGCCTTGTGCCTTGTGCCTCAGACTGATGGAGAATCACGCTAGCTCTTGCCATTTCATCCATTGCTTCTTTTCACTGGGTCAAAAGTATAGACACTGTCCAACCCACATCGGAAGGGTTGGGGTTTTACAGGTAAGGCAGGTCTCAGGTTTGGGCTTGGGCTTCTCCCAAACGGCAATGTGATTGCTCCTTTTGACCGATGTGGTCATCGGTTGGCTTATTGTTTTGCATGGCCATTGAACTGGCTGGCATATTTATGAGTCATGTACCGTAGGCTCTTGAACTTTTAGTTCAAGCCTGCTTCCTCTCCCTCCACTACATCCCCTCCTGCATTAACACTGGGTGGGCTTTTTGGGGCGGATTGAGAGCATGGTGGGTAGAGCTGTCACAATTATTACATAATCGTCTAATCGCAATTATTTGAGGTAATCGCAATTATTTTTGCATAATCGCCATAATCGTTTACATGTTGAGAAATGTTAATATAATTACAAACACTTTAAAAAAAGTAGTGGAAATAGCCAATCTGCAAGCTCACAACACGTCGCATTGCGACCCGTTGTGAGCTTGTAGATCAATGTTCTTTTTTTAAGTATGTGCAACTTCAAAGCCTAAAAGCCAAACAGGGATGTAATTGTCAACGACAAATACACAATTAAATCGTTAATCGCAATTATTTGAGTGACAATTAATCGTCATGTAAAATGTCATAATTGTGACAGCCCTACTTGTGATGTGAGTAAACACTGCATGAACTACCACTACTAGGCTAGATAGACTCTCATAGTGGCTGCAGAGACCATCACCCTCAAGGTAAAGCTGGTTTTAATGCTAATGTTGCCTGGAGAACTTAGACTGTAGTACTGATTCCTATATTTCCAGGTACATTTGTAATAACAGCAATTGGCCTCTTGGTGGCACTGACACATCAGTATTATGTAGGAGTTGTCCTTCAGGTCTCCAAAGTGGTTAATATAGAGACAATGAAATGTTTGACTCACAGCCGTGGTTAAATGTGGATTTGAACAAACACATGTACTCGCATGCACAGTGTAATAATCTTTACTACATCAAATATTATCAAATATCAAAGTTGTAATGATTTATTGATTTTGATAAGTGAATCGAAGTGGATCCTAAGCGCAATAATCAAGCATTGTGTTGATCGGTGTTGATTAGCGCCACTCCCCTGGTTCATTGTGTCTTTGTCTGTCTCTTCATTTGATTGCCTCCCTGTCTTTCTTTTAACCTTCATACTAACCTGTTAGGGTTAACCCTAACCGTGTATACAGGAGTTGTGTATTGTGATATTGTATTTTATCACGCTTTTGTGTATTTGTGTGTGTGTGTATTTTATTTTTATTTGTATCATGTTACATATTGTATGTGGTTTATTTTTGCTCTTGTGATTTATATTTTTGGTCGTGCTTTGCGATATGAGCTGCAGGGCTCTATTTTGATTGTCTTGTACCAGCTCTTATGCCTTAACTTAAAGGCATGTCCATACTGTCTCCGACCACCAAACGTTTTGTCGGAAAGGTCCGGTTCAACTACAAAATGACGCCACTCGCATCTTCTGAAAAGCATTACCTCGAAATTAGAGTTCGGAAAGCTGCATGTCAGAAAGTCGGAACTCTCAGACGAAAGGTTTGTTGGTCGGAGACAGTATGGACAGGCCTTTAAGTTAAGGCAGGGGTCTTCTGTGTTTTCAGGCCAAGGACCCTTTAGCTGAGAGAGAGATGAAGCAGGGACCTCCTCTACATATTGTATAAATATGTGATAGAGATTTTCATCGATTTCATAGATCGATTCATAGACTTGTTTGACAGCACTGTCATCTGTCTATGTTGGTTTCTTTTTTTTTCTCGACTTTAATCGTCGATACTTAGTAAACTTGACCTTTCACTCTGTACTTGGTCTGCTCTTTTTTACCTCTACATCAAACCTATTTGCTATCTTTGGCTAAAGTTCTCCTCAGAATAGGGTTGCGAGGGTTCAAGTTGTTAATTTAAAAATAATGATCCTATCACACAAGGATTTGGCAGCCCCCCCTGTAGTAACTCTTAGGACCGCCTGTTGAAGACCCCTGAGTTAAGGCATAAGAGCTGACCTTAAGACAATCAAAAATACAGCCAAATGCAGTATAATAAACTTGACTTGACTTGAGTTAACCCTTTGCTCTTTCCCCCTCCTCCCCCTGTAGTCGACGTTACGGACGCCGTTGTGTCCTCGACTGTTGCTCCTCCTACTCCTCCTCCTCTTGCCCCTCTTCCTCCTACCACCATTGCTCCTACAACCATTAGTACATCTACTACAACTACGCCACCTACTACTACCACTACCTCCACTACAACTACTACTGAGCCTACCACCACCACCAAGCGTACTGAGCAGAACGTACTGGGTACACGGTGTCCTTTCCTCTTGTCTTTCCTATGTGTTTCAACTGACATAGAATTATTTTTTTTCCCCTTTTTTAGCTGAGAGACACATTTGATGAGGTTTTACAGAGCCATCTTACGCCATCTTACCAACGCAGTTATCAAAGACTATGGTCTTCTCCTACCACACATTTTGAAATGAGTTAATGTTAATAACTAAGGCATTTGCAAAGAGTGTTTACCCCAGTGGTGGAAAAGTTAAATTTTATTTTACTTAAGTAAAAGTTTAAATTCTGCAATATAGAAATACTCTGTTAAAAGTAAAACTCTGGGATTCAAAATGTACTTGAGTAAAAGTACAATAATATAATGTAAACAGCCTATCTACTGCTATTTTCAAATGGCCAAAAAAAATGAAGTGGTTAATTTATGTTTTGTAATAATAATAATCAAAATCTACAGAGTAACTAGTAACTAAGGTTTTCATATAATTGTAGAGGAGTAAAAGTACAATATTTTCCTCTAAGATGCAGTGGAGTAGAAGTAAAAGTAATTATTTTCCGTAGGGTTAGGTTCAATTTGAGTTTGATTTCAATCAAAAAAAGATGTAAGCGGTGCAATTAAAATGTTCACGCACTGAAAAAAGAATATATCTCTGCTGTCGGGCCGAAACCTCGCAACTCCAAAATGTTAATTTTCAGGAAAATGAACTCAAGTGGAGTTAAGAGGTTTTGAAGGGCTTTTAACTACTTTTCACTGGTTCAATATTATTTTAACCAACACACAGACGTAAAGGGTGTTCAATAGCACATATTTATGAAAAGAATAGAGGGCCAATCGGGTGGACTTTTGGCAGAAAGTGTGAAGTTATGAGGTTTTGTCCCAAGCACTTTTTACTATTTTCCATTGGTTCAATATTATTTTAACCAACACTCAGATGTAAAGGGTGTTCAATAGCCCTGATTTATGCAAAAAAAAAAATCAAAAACCTCAGAAATGAAGTTAAGAGGTTTTGGCCAGACAGTGACGAATAATCTCTTGAACTTTTGTGTGTGCAAAGTTTCTATCCACGAATCGATTCCATTTATTTCATGTTTCGAGTGGACCAAGATTTCCGTTGACCCCAGCCCTGTGTGAAATGGTCCCTTAGTGTTCCTATATAGTGTATAGATGAAGCTCCCTGACTACACCTTAACCGACGACCTGTGTGTGGTTGTTGTAACCATGCCCTCTCTGCCCTTGACCCTTTGACCTTTGATCCCCTCACCCCTGATCCCCTGTGTAGTGGCCCCAGGGCGGGAGATCTGGAATCTGACGGTGGAGCCTAACAGTAACTACGCTAACGTCAGCTGGAGTCACAACTTCCCGCTCGGCAGAAACGAGTTTGTGCTAGAGTTCACACTGGACAGTAAGAAACCAGAGCAAACCCGCAGGCTTTATATTTGCCAGATCACTTCTTCTAAATCCTTGAGGCAGAAACAGAAGGGGAATTTGGGAAACTGTTGGGAGAACTGTTAGAGCAGTGAGGCTCTGAGTTAGAGGGAGAAAATTAATACAGAAAGAAAAGACACAGGGATACAGATTTAGTGTAGAGGGCAGATCATTTGTGCAAACAAATGTTACAAACTAAATATCTATGAAGATGGCTTTAGCCCAGATTCAACAGACCAGACATATACGCCAGATTTTGAAAGCTCTGGGTGGCATAGATATTAAAAAGAAGTAAGACAGTATCATTTAATAGCAGATAATACTAAATCAAAAGTTTTAGATTTTTTTTCCTTTTTTTTTTCTTGCAGCCAACAAGACTTAGGAACCTTAGTTAACCTTTGGCTGTAAAGACTAGAAATTAAACAATCCCTTATCAATTTAGGACAGGACTCCACTCTGAAATGACACTTATTAATCTGTGAATACACTTACACTCTATTCACAGAAACCCTCATGGGGCAGAAATGTAATTTTCAGACTAAATATGGTTTCACTGCAGCTCAGTAGGAAGCTGGATTGTGTTATCAATAGAATTCTGATTAACATCTACATAGCCCCGTGCAGGAAGAGCATAGTATTATTACTTTGGCCTTTTCATGTACCGGTAATAATTAATTTATAATTTCATCGCATATGCTGCTCAGTTGCTGCCTGGTAACAGTTTTTTTTACCTATTATACCGCCAGATTCAATTCATACTACATACAGTACTACTACATTACATATGTAATTTTATAAAATCTTGAGTCAAGATTTTGAAATAGATTAAATAGAATAAATAATGAATCTCTGATAGTATGACGCAGTACAGAGCAAGAGGGTGGAAATTCATAATCCTCTTCAAACAGAGAAACGAATCAAACTCAAACACAGTTATCGCCAAGAATATGTTTAACTGAAAAATTAATTTCAAGTTTTCAGTTCCTGAGGAACCTTGGCATCTTGCTCTGTCTGTGTGTGTGTGTGTGTGTGTGTGTGTGTGTGTGTGTGTGTGTGTGTGTGTGTGTGTGTGTGTGTGTGTGTGTGTGTGTGTGTGCGGTGCATGCGGGCGTGCGTGCGTGCGGGCGGGCGAGTGCATGCATACATGCACGTATGTCTTTTTAAAATCACATCCTTTCCTGAATGTAAACTTGACACATGTTGGCTTTTGATTCTTTTTTATCATTTGACATGATTGAACAAATTAATATATTGGAATTTAGAAATTTGTATTATACTGACAGAAATACTATTCCCTTACATATCGTCGTTATCGGGTGGAAACCTTGTATGTCCAAAACCGTTCCGTTCGTTTTTATCATTAAAAAAATGGACTAAACTAATGAGAACAGCCGATCTACAAGCACACAACGCCTCGCACCGCGAGGCGTTGTGTGCTTGTAGATCTGCTGTTTTCACTACTTTTGTGCGACGGGCTTGTATGATGAAGCAGGGCTTTACTTTACAAATTTGAAACATGGAGATACAAGGTTTCTGCCCGACAGCGACAACAATATCCACTATCTCTCCAGCATGCTCTTGCTGTTGCTCACCTCTCTCTCTCTCTCTCTCTCTCTCTCTCTCTCTCTCTCTCTGGTTGACAATGAGCTGTCTTTCCTGTCATTATCATGTCACAACCGACCATGCTACCTCCCTCTACCTCCCTATGCATCCGCGCAGATGGTTGTCTTTGCATATATAAATATGTCTGCATAGCTTTTGGCTGCTCAGCTGGCATTTGCAACCGGGCTATTGGGCTGGCTTGCCGTCCATGTTCACTGCTTGCTTTTGCTGACCCGGAGATGAGATGAAGCATTCACAATTCCACACCACTGCAGAACACCTGTCCTCCTTCCTTCCTTCCTTTCTGTCACCTGATTCAGTCCGGCAGAGATGTCTTTGTTGCCAACTCTCCTCCAATCAACCACCTCTCATCTTTGAAGGAAGGATGCATTTTTCATGTGCTTCGACAAGGCCTTAAATGATTAATGATTGTCTGAATGTGACTATAGACCAGCCAGAGAGTCAAGAAAGGGGAGAAAGAGGGGTGGGGGATTAGGCGGATAAAACGAATCTCTCTCCCCACATTTGACCCACCCCAAGGATAAATGTGAAAGTTCTTCACTAAGAAACGATGGCGTCGTTCCTTATGAGGCTCTTCACTGCTTCTGGGCTGACCAGCTGTATGTCACAGGCGGTTATGGTTTGGGGAGAAGTGAAGGCTTGGTTGCACAGAGTATGGAGATTGAGAAATAATGTCAAGGTGTAGGCACAAGTGCTGTGAAATAATTGGCTTTAAGCACACATGTGCACGCATGCACACATGCACACACACTCACACACACACACGCACACGCACAGACACAGACACATGCATGCATGCATGCATGCATGGGCTTTACTTTGTGGAAGAAAGACAAACATACAAATTTGAAACATGGAGATACAAGGTTTCCACCCGACAACGATGATATGTTGGTAGTTGATCTCCTCGAGGACATACAGAACGTAGGCAGGCGGTGTATTCAATAGTATTAAGTGTACTGTGGGATTCCAGTCAAGAGGTTCATGTGTGTAATTTCTACTTCCATGCGAATGCTACATAATGTTACCGGTATAGTAGATACCTTTTACCATAAGTGCAAGCTGATATTGCTTTGACATTGTACCCTTTATATATGGTTTTATTGTTGGCTAGAGTGCACTCTGATTTATTGGTTCATACTCATGGCCAGGGACAGAACATTGTCGCCGATAGCATGCCTGATTTAAAAACAGTGGCTGATATAATGAACAGGCTCATTTTGACCATGTCTTTCCTGGCCTAAAAGGCTAAAGCAGAGATTGCTTGATTGTTAGAGCTACAGAACTAAAACACCAGCCTTGACCGTATTTCCAGCACGTCATTGACTAATTCCGTCAAAAGGGTTGGAACTGCCTTTGTTTGGCAGTTCCAGGAACTGAGTGATGGGAATGAGCTTTTGTTGGATGACATCACATGAATGTGATAATGCTCTCATGTATAGCATGGTGCATGACGTCCATTATTTGCTAACCACTCCCCCCTCCTTTTGCCATTACTCCAAAATTGTGCACATAGCTTGGCCATGTCACGGCTGACATGTCTTTCCACTGACAGATGTTGCGCTTGAAATGGATTGGTTGTTGTATGTGTGTGACTTTTAGAGATGAGTGCGGGTCTATGGATAATTGAGACAAACAATGCTTTGTTAGCTAACAGTTTGTGTTATTCAAGGACAAATGGTCATTTTAAATGTAAGGTAATATGACCCACAGCAGCCCATTCGCAGGGGAGTTAGTTTCCGGAAAATGTTTTTGTCTATTGTATTGTGGTTGCCTGAAGGGCTGGCACCTTTTCCTCCCTCTACCTCTTGTCTCATCATTCTATCCCTCATTTTTAGATTGGTTTTCTCTGGAGAATTATGCCATTGAGAGAGGCATAAAGGAAGAAAATGCGGCAGCAAAAGTTAGTCTACATCAACTGCAGAGAGTTGAGCCTAATCCATTAAGTATAAAGCCTGTACTATAAAGGATGAAAATACATTATGCTATCTGTGGATATACTGTAAAAGCAGACCATTATGTTGAAGGTGGGAGCTGCATTGTTTTGTCTCAATTCACCTCAATAACCTCGCCATCTCAAAAAGAGTGGTGCCGTGACCTTTCACTAATCAATGCAGCCGTTACTGTGGCCTGCCAGGCCCCGGCCTCTGGAATGTGATTGGCACCTTTCTTGTTTCTCCAAGACAGCGATCAAGTGAAAGTCGTTATGGTGAATCAGCATCAGCATCCTCCCGTTACGGTGGCAGACTTGATCGAAGGTTCCAAGTACCGTCTGAGGGTATACTCCCATGAGCTCAACAGCATCAGCAGCCAATATATCCACTTTGAGACAAGCGCAGGTGAGACCACACCTGGCCTGGTGGTGAGCACGGGGTTATGTTATGGCCAGGTGTGCGCTACTCTGAGTGCTACACTCACATTAAACTGGTTGAGCTTTTGTATGTTTGACCAATGGCTCCTGCAGGTCCATATGGTGCTGACTTATCCTACCTCATGTTGTGAGAAGAAGCAACATCATACTATTATGCTATATGTTTACAATGGTAACAGTGGTTCGGAATTATTTCAAGGCAATTTGACAAGCTGTTACTCGGCGTGAGTTATCCCTAGCACATTCCTGCCACAACTCCCTCAGCAGCAATTGGAATATGCTAGACTGGTGGTATCACAGTGCTATGGCTGGCAGACAGTCAACTTCTGCTATTTTGGTCCTACTTGATGTCTTCACATTTTAGACAAGTATCACATTCTATAAAAGCTCAGCAAACTGATAAAGTCTGTACCAGGAATCAGTATTTCTAAGAATCTGACATTGAAACTGTGTCTTAGACATTTTTCCAGAATTGTAAGAAGCTTGCTGTAAACCAATGTAAATCCTTGTTGTCAATTTAGCCAAATTTTGTCGCAACAACCTTTATCAGACACGTACACATTTATAGGTAAGTATATTTATTGCTCACAATCTGTCAAATTGCCAGACATTGTTATTTTCTAATAGCGAAAAATATTCATGATGTAATTCATGTGAAACAATCCCAGGAATCCTACACCTTTCATTCCAAATCCTGTCTATCATTGAAATTCGACTGAAACGTACTTACTGTACGTGGTGTGGGAAAGAGCACAAACACTGTATTGTTATGGGTGAGAATCGTGGCATGCTAGGCTAGCAGCCTGGATGCTGGCAGCGTGTGGGGATAATGAGACGATGGTTCGGAGTTGTCACCTTCTGCTATATGGCAGACACTTTTGACGGTCCCCCATGAGGGCGGATCGTCTGATGTGTTAACGAGAAATCGCTGCCTTCCACAAAAACACACTCCTTATTATCCTCTTTTTTTTTTTTTTTTCTGTCTATTTTCTCCCCGTCTCTGTCTGTGTCTGTGTGTGTTTTGTATGTGTGTCTCTAGCATACACCAAGGACCATGTAGACATTGCAACCCAAGGCTGGTTCATTGGGTTAATGTGTGCCATCGCCCTCATTGTGCTCATCCTGCTGATCGTCTGCTTCATCAAGAGGAGCCGTGGGGGGAAATACCCAGGTAAGGTCTTGTATACGGGGGTTGATGATAGCTATTAATTCCCTGGTAAGTCCTGGAACTGTATACAGGGGTTTGGTGATGATGATACTATTAAAATACCCTATATTCTTAGTTGTCTGGAGTCCCCCAGGGCTCTATAGTCGGCCCCCTACCCTTTTCCCCAATACACCAAATATTTTTTTCTGAAAATAACTGATCTACAAACTCACAATGCATCGCAATTCAATGCCAAGTGGGCTTGTAGATATTTTATTTTCGCACGCTACACTGTTGCACAAGTTCAAGTGGTTAATATGAAGGTAAGACCTGGTATACAGGTCGGGTGATGATACCCATTACATAGCAAATACTGGAGGGATGTAAATGTTAATTTGACTCAGAGAGTACAAATTAATGCATTTGTACTCTCTCAGAGCTATGATGGATAAATTAACACTGGGGATTTGACTGTGTATGACATTATGCTATAATAATACAATCGTGACTTGCCCTTGACATCTCTTGCTGAAGCTGGCGGGGCATCCTAGCTTCTGGCTTCAAAGGCTGGAATGTTTGCAAACTGTTATCTGTGCTGATGAGCTGTAGAAGAAACCCACCAGCCAGCTTTCTGCTGGCTAAATTCTACTTTATTGTCACATCACAAGTTTACGGGTATAAAGAAGTGGGTGAAATATATATATTTTTTGTATAAGATCTAGGGGAGAAGAAAGAAAAAGGAAAACATCAGATATTCAAATATTCCTGATGTAGTAAATGATATGCATACCAGTACATACTGTACATACTGAAGGGTGCATTGTTAGAAGAAATGGCAATGGTATGAGGCAGTTAATAAAGCAGCATAATATACTGTAGTAACATAATACAGTAGACACCCTATATTAAAATTGGGAGGCCGGCGGGTTGGTGGACCACTGCCACCTCACTCTGACTCACCATAAACAAACATGATACACCCATATACTGTAGGTATAGGCACTTTAGGCAGAACCATAGCCATGTCACTATCACTCAGACCTAACCCTAAACAAACCCCATATGGATATAGTCATACAGTACAGTATGTGAACATCCGGTGACCCAGATCCACAGATCCGATCGCTATGCCCATATATGGTCTTGTTCATATAATATATTCACATGACCTTGGCCCGACTTACCTATTCAAACACACTGTATACATTGGTAAGGACTCAAGGGAGTGTGGTGCCCAACGTTGAGTATTTTGTATATGCGGTTGTCCAGAACCGCTGATTCAACCGATATGCCCATATGGCCAAATCAGAGCGATATATAAGAGAGTGGCGTCACGCTTTGAACTCGCCGCAGACCGGAAGTGGCTTTGCATGGAGCCGTTCTCATTCCTAGCGAGCCAATGCCCCGTCCGCCCCCCATTCTAGCCGAGTCATTTAAACTCGCTGGAAGTAGACCAAATCACGTCTTTTTCACCATTGTAACGCATTCACGGGCCTCTCTAAGGTAGATACCATTTTTAAAATAGTGAAAAAGACGTGATTTAGTCTACTTACCAGCGAGTGAAAAATGAATGGGGGCGGACGGGGCAGAGGCTCGCTAGGAATGAGAACAGGCTCCAGTAAGCTAGGCTAAGTTAGCTTCCCACCATAGAGTAAATAGGCTTTTCACGCTTACTATGGGAGTCGACGTAAGTGACGTAACTCTCTCTTCTACAACTCTGGGCCAAATATATGGGCATATACTGATGACATCAGGGATCTCCATATTTGGGCATAAAAGGGACAAAGATTTGACAGATACAGATATCTCCATACATGGCATGAAAGGGACACTGGTAGACAGACAGATACAGAGATATCCTTACCGGTATATGGACACTGACAGTATTTACACCAGTAAGACTCCCTAATCGGGAGATAAGCGACCGTTGGTCGCTTATCTCCTGTCACACTGCTGACATCAGTACCAGGAAAGAAGCATTTCTTCGACTCAGACCTTATCGCCAGGGTTGGCTTATAGCAGCTGTCGGTAGGACCATATATGGATTCTGTTAGTGTGGATCTCCTAACAGGGCATCATCTGGGATACAATCCCTTTTATGCCCATATATGGAGATCCCTAACATAATCCCTTTCATGCCCATATATGGAGATCCCTAACAGAATCCCTTTTATGCCCATATATGGAGATCCCTAACAGCATCCCTTTTATGCCCATATATGGAGATCACTAACAGCTAACAGAATCCCTTTTATGCCCATATATGGAGATCCCTAACAGAATCCCTTTTATGCCCATATATGGAGATCCCTAACAGAATCCCTTTTATGCCCATATATGGAGATCCCTAACAGAATCCCTTTTATGCCCATATATGGAGATCCCTAACAGAATCCCTTTTATGCCCATATATGGAGATCCCTAACAGAATCCCTTGTATGCCCATATATGGAGATCCCTAACAGAATCCCTTTTATGCCCATATATGGAGATCCCTAACAGAATCCCTTTTATGCCCATATATTATGGAGAAATCCCTGCTCTGAGTATCTGACATCAGTGTGATGTCACCTGTTTATGCCCATATATGGAGATCCCTGCTCTGCGTATCTGGTTGCTATGGTAAACAGTTGGTTGCTAGGGTAAAAAAACATGGTTGCTATGGTAAACAGTTGGTTGCTAGGGTAAACAGTTGGTTGCTAGGGTAAAACCATGGTTGCTAAGGTGGTTGCTAACGTACACTAACAAACCAGCAACAACAGACTGTTGCCACAGCAACGTACACAAAGGTTTGTGTACACATGTGGTGTGATGTCATACTGATGCGGAGATATGAGCAGGGCAAAGGTGTGACGTGTGACGGACGGACGGCCGGTGGAGGTTTTCATAGTAAACTGCTCCCTGACGGTCGCAATAAAGCTAACAGCATTCATGTATCATGAATATTGATATACCCTGATTATTATTTACATTTTTTGAACATTAGACAACAGATTACTGTGGATGTTTTACAGTGTTTATAATGTCTAGGTGGTCGGTGCATGACTGCTTTCTCAAACCTTCTCGGTAGGTGTCTCAATTTGATTATGTCAAAGTACAGTACAGACTAATTCCCAGTGGTTAATAACCAGATACGGACTACCCCAAAGTAGGGCTGGGCAATATATCCACATAAAAATCATGATATGAGAGTAAATCATCTGGGATATAGAATATCGTGTAGTCATAAAAATGATATCAACACAAAATCGATATCAAGTTATTTGGTCAAAAATATATACCTGTAATTCTTATTTTGGCCATATCGCCCAGTCCTACCCTAAAGGAATTCATTTAAGAAGAAATTTGAGAAGTGTAACACTCAGATTAGAACTAAAACGTGTGTTTAACACCTAGATAAAGAGAGAACAGAGGGACCATGCTATTCCAGTAAAAAGACTTGATTGCAGGGTACTAATAAAAGCTAAATACAAACCAGTAAAAACTAATTGCTGTGGCAAAGGATGAAGGTACGCAGATTAATTTCAGATGAAGTAAAATATTCATTTCAAATTATACTATTAGTCTGCGTCATCAGCGCCCACACCCTAGGTGGGGTTGACGATAGGGCCTTTCTGTGTGGAGTTTGCATGTTCTCCCCGTGTCTCCTAGGGTTGATACCCTCACAAAAACATGCAGTAATCCTGGTCTCAATAATGCCTCCCCCTGGCCAGTCGGGGCGCTTGATGGAGGGGAAAGGAACTGGTTGGAATAACGTGTTCCTTCCACGCGCCACGTCCATTCCGGGGAAATCCCCCCTGTCAGGTGAAAAGAAACAACTTGGACTACTCATGCATTGAAGGAAGCATGAGGTCAGTCTGTTGTCTCCCCAGGCGCGGAAGAGGGAGAGCAGAGCCCAGGATTACATAGGCAATTGGCACTGGGTGAACATGGGTTGCAAAATCGTGGGATAAAAATTCTTTAAAAAAAAAATGATACTATTACTAATTACAACTATACTGTATTAACAGGACTGCTGTGAAGTGTGGCCAGTGTGACTCACTAGACACTTATCTTTAATTTATATTAAAATTGTAATAACCTCAGCTCTAAGTATTTAAGTTAAAGTATTTATTTTAACACATTGCATGGTTTCTTCTTTCTACTCTCCTCTTTCCTCAGTCCGAGATAAGAAAGATCTCCCTCTGGACCACGTGGATCAAAAAGACCAGGATGGATCGTTTGACTACCAGTAAGTACATGTCTGACCTACGCGTTCTTCACGAAGAGTCATGGTATGGTCTTTGAACCATGTAGGCTCCAGGGAAGTTGGGGTATTTATCTGAGTGGCAAGGTGTTGTGTGACGTGCAGCTATTTGAATGAATGGAATGAGTGGAATATCTAGCTTGAAAAACAGATGAGTTTATTAATTTTTTATTAATAATTTGTACAATATGTACAAATGTGGTATTAGGAGATTTTTTGAGCTGGAAACTAAAATAGCAAGTGCGGAGTGCCAATATATTCACTTGATGGTAGATCATCATCAACTTTAATACAGGCTCGTCCAATGTAAAGGCATTCTGGATCAATCAAGATGTTGAGGCAGAGATATTTTATTCTATGATAGAAGTTTATTACATGAGCTCATGGGAGATGTACATAAAACAAAGCGGGAATCAGTATAGTTATATACACATACTGTAGGGGAGCTTGTGCCATAGGACCAGGCTGTACTCAAAACATGAAATACCTTGGCCTGTGTGCTGTGACGTCTTGATTCTATAATAATCTGAAAATCTGAAAATATCATTATGCCAAAGGTGAAAAACAAAATAAGACCTAGGGTCTTACCTAACATTGACCAAAAGTAATCTTTCCACCACACCAAAAAAAAACCTACCAAATAAACAAACAAAAAATGCAAAACCAAACAAAAGAAAAACATTCCTAAAAATGTAAATCACCAATCTATATCGGTAGTATAGGCACATCCTGTCCTGCGTTTTTTAACTACAATATTATTTCGCAAATTGTTATGTAATTTAGGGATGTACAGTGAATAATTCTAGAGAGTTATATTAATTGTCAGGATTTTGCTGTTAATTTGAACATTGTGCGTATTGTTTTTAGTGCTGGTGAGTGACGTGTCTTTCACTCCTTCCAGGTCCCACTGATCTGTGCGCCAATTGGAGAATGAGACTCAATCTGTCTCTCTTTCTGTCCACTTTACCTCCTTAACATTCCCAATTTAACCAACCCGCTGAGTCAAAGACTATAAAGGCCTGATTATACTTGCTGCGTCTGGGTAGGCGCAATAAGGGTCCGCGGACGGACAGCCTACGCAACGTGGTTGTGGTTATACTACAATTTGGTGTCTGCAGACACGCGTGTGTTCGAGAACAGGCCACACTCAGGACAATGCATAATCTACAATAATGACCTTCTTACAGACAACTGAAGGACTTGTGTCATGGTGTTTTACTCTACAGTATCTTTACTTTATCTTGCATCAGTTATTCCTGTGCATTCCTGTTATACTCTGAAGACATTTAGATTCTAATAAATTCCTTCAGCAAAGCTTTGAGATGTCTTTTTTTAATTCAGATTTTAATTCAGTTAAGCCTGCAAACATGACTTCAAGTTCAAGTCCTTTATTGTCAGCCACGGTTCTCTTCATTCAACTTCTCCTCAAAAGAGCATCTGGATTTCTTTTCATCTCAAATCTGGGATGCATGTAGATGTCCCCGCGGGGACATGACCTGGTGACGAAATGTACAGCATACGCAGTTGCGGCAAGTATAACTAGGCCTTTATATTGTTAAACTTAACACTGTCATGTCTAAAAACTAACACTGCAATGGCACACTGCCAGAATAATCCTTTATCAAACTTATATCTCCACTATGTGGAGTGACACACAGCTGTAGTAGCTGTACTCAAATAATGTCTTGAAAATGCCCTGGAAAAATTATAGTACTTGTACATGTAAAATCCAGATTGTTAACTAGAGAGTTTAAAAAGGGCCCTTAATGGTTCCGTTAAATTAACTCTCTGATGATGAAAAAGGCAACAGAGTGATATAGGACACACTCTATTTAAATATTGTAGATAGTGTATTAAGTGTATATATTGTACTTTTAAACAAAAACATAACCTGTAACCGTTCAGTACCCAGGCCAAAATGCACAGGTTGTGCTTATGTACAGCACCACGATTTCATTATTGTTGAAATCACATTGAAAGTGAAAATGCACTTTCATTGATTGAAAGGTAATTTACAGTGACAGCGGTGAAACTTAACATGTAGCGCAGCATTTGTGCGGAACGGTTATTTTCGGGCCAGAACGTGCGATCAGCATGCATTATCGCCCAAGTGGTGCTATGTTGTGTCTTTATTGCGACGTGATCCATCCATCTCCATGTTGAGAGCCCTTGCTATGTTTGTTAATCAATAATGTGTTTATTAATATTAATATCCATCCTGTCTTACCGTCAAGGTCATTGCTAAGCCCCACTTTTTGATTCTGACCCAGCCCCCTTCCCCGGCACTAATCCCTTAGGTCCACTCAATTATGGACTGCGTGTTTGCACGCACGTGTGCGTGTGCGTGTGCGTGTGTGTGTGTGTGTGTGTGTGTGTGTGTGTGTGTGTGTGTGTGTGTTTGTTTGTTTGTTTGAGAGAAGGAGAGGGAGAGCCTGCATGTATGCTGTATGTGTGGAGGGTTTGTGTGTGTGTGTGTGTGTGTGTGATAATTCCTTTGGAGGATCTCTCCTTGCTTTCCTTTCCTCTACCTCTACTACCTCTACCTCTACCTCTACCTCTCTCTCTCTCTCTCTTGCTCTCTCTCTCTCTCTCTCTCTCTCTCTCTCTCTCTGTCTCTCTTCCTTCCGCCTCTCTCCCTCTCTTTCCCTCACGCTGAAATGGGTCGTCTGTCCCTGACAGGAATGAGAACGAGAACGAGAACGAGAACGCGAACAGGTACTTTGGTTTTGAAACAGCATCCTCTCTCTCTCTCTCTCTCTCGGCCTGCGCATGCCTGGGAGGGGAAGTTGGGGGCAGATGCTTCCCCTGACACTGGGGATGCTCGGGGGCGGGAGGGGGTAACAAGCTACTAACTGGGGAGTGGCTGTGTGCAGGCCTGGAGCAAAACCGTACTCTCTGCTGTCAAACCTTCATTATGCAGATATTTTGTTGCCACTTTGTTCTATAATTGTGTACAATTGTTCATTGTACAATGTTATTGTTGCTGACATGATGGCATACAATTATACGCCATAGGTCAGCAATAACACTTGCATAGTCTTGACATGATGGCATACAATTATACGCCATAGGTCAGCAATAACACTTGCATAGTCTTCCTAGTATTACTAGTTTTGTAATACTTTACATTTTATATACATTTAATATTTCGCATGCAAGCATAAAAAATACTTGGGTTGCGTGAGACTGGTTAGAGGTATGACCTTACTATTGATCTCTGGACTCAAAGGAGACATCTCAGTAAGGACCGGTTGACAAATAAGTTAAATAACAACTTTGAGATGGTCTAAAGATGGTCAGCCATCTTAGAATAGAACTATTTGTTTGTTCTCATGGGACAAACATGTCTGCCGACATTTTGTCATTCTGGGTTGAATATTGTGTTTTTTTTTAACATTGAGTGTTCCGAGCGTATAATTATATTATGTAAAAGGAATATTGTGTTCATCTTATTAATTCTTGGACTTTCAAATGTTCATCATACTGAAAATGGATTAACAAATCTCTGCTCTTGTAGGCACTATTAAGGCAGTTGGAACACATGATGATCGAGGCTTTCTGTAAGAAAGTACAGGTCACTATAGCTAGCTTATTTTTCTAATTGTGTACAGTATTGCAAGGGGTGTGTAGAGTATAGCCTCAGTTAGAGAAATACAATAGCTTCAGTGATAGGGATTGGTTCCTCGGGGGATATAGTTTCAGTGGCAGGAGTAGGTTCCTAAGCTGGGATAGGATATACAATAGCTTCAGAAATAGTGGTTGGTTTATTGGGGTAGGATAGTGCTTCAGTGATAGAGGTAGGTTCCTTTGGGTAGGATGAAGCTTGAATGATAGAAGTACAGTAGGTTACTTGGGGTACCATGTACAGTACAGTAGCTTCAGTGATAGAGGTACAGTACAGTACATGTATACTGTGTATGTAGGGTCCTTCCTTGAGGGTGTCAAACAGCCAAATAAATGGAGTACTGTCTGTTTTAGCTCATAATAATTGGCAAACCCATTTATCTTAAGACAGTTCTTTTGTAATATAATTTGTCTGTCCTTTGTTTTATTTCAATATGTAGACTTTAACTAAATGTTTAACACTAAAGCTTTAGGCTAAGCCAATAGCCTAAACATAGAGATTACGTCAGGATGAAGATTAAAATGAATATCCGGCATCTATTAATGAGCCATTCCTTCTATTCATACTGGATACCTACTAGTGTATGGAAGATCACGTAATTAAGCAACAACCTACTGCAGGCCATTATATCATACATAAGGTGCATTATCAAATCACAGCCTTGGTTTTAGTCTCTGGGTGAACAGACCATGTCTACACAGCCTCACACAGTTAAACAAACACACACGCACACAAGCGCGCACGTACGCATACATGCACGCACGCACGCACGCACGCACGCACGCATGCACACACACACACACACACACACACACACACACACTCACACACACTCACTCAAACAGCTTATTTCCATTCCATTCCATGTGTCATGAAGCACCATTATATAGACTCCAATAATGGAACAGGACTTTATGAGCTCCATTGATTTTAATAGAATCTGAAGGTGCTGGCCCATGCATTTGACCCACCCATGTGCATCGTACGGATCAGTCGATAACGGAACGAGACCTTGCTTCAAACTTTTTTTGCTCATAAATGACCAAAGAGGCATCCGTCTGCATAAAGACGTCGAGACTTTCTTTCACGGATCAAGTGCTCCGGTAGGACGAAGGGGACTTAGTGATCCTGAAAAGCAGCCCGAGCGAACAGCGCTGGAGGTGTCGCACCTCTTTGTTCCAGCCAAAGCACTAACATGTTTTTCACCCTGCCTGAGGTTAATTGCTTTGTTTTTTTCCCCCCCCTGTGCCGGCTGACATTTAAAAGGCATCCGCCACCAGGTGTAGGAGGTGAAAGATGATGGGGAAATCAATTTGGGTTGTAGTTGGGGGGAAGGAGGAAGGTGGATGTGCTATGTTTGGCTCAATCTGACACCCTCAAGGAACTGATTTAGAGGAGGAACAACCTGAGAGCATTTGGAGGACAGCACGCTGGGACTCATGTTTCACTAAATTAGCTGTGATGAGCTTGTATGCTGTGAAGCACGGAGCCAGAACACGTTTCAACTAAACGCATAACTAGAGTAATATGAGCGGTCGAGATTCTTGTCTCTGAGGGTACACCTGTACCTGTTTGTACCATCTGCGGTTTCTATTAGTGTAGAGGAGTAGTTCAACATCACTGACTCTACAGACGAAAGGATTGTTGTTTTGGTTTTGCGTTTGGTCTGCATGTGAAAGGCCATTATTATTTACTTTTTAAAATTAAATTCTCTTTTATTTGTGAGCTCAGCTGTTAAACCCCCTCATAGGCGCCCCTGAACGCATGCTATGCTGCTATGCACAGTATGCTTAAAAACCAGTACTGTAGGTTTATGTCTACTGTAGACTGATGTTCTGAGGGTTACAGTATGTCACATGATTTTCTTTGATGTTATGTACAGTACAGTATGTATTTGATTTTAAATGTTTTTAAATGTATCAAACCTTGCTAAAAAATGAAAGGCTACATTGTAACATACAGTATGGCAACACCACCTTGCCCGTGTTCCCTAAGATCTACTGTGTCTGTGGTTCTCCATCTCTTCCTCATGTCTGTCTTTCTGTTATATCTACTGCACCTTATGTCTGTCTTCTTTGCTGTTTTGTGTCTTATTTTCTTTCCCATTGGTACAAAGGTCTCATACAGAAAGGTATGAAGGGAGAAAGTTCTCCCTCACCGGCACCTGAATCCTTGCACATTTTCAATTGTTCACTTGCAACATCTTTTAATCGATTATCATATACTTACGGCCATGTTCATTTGTAAAAACATGAACGATGGGGTCATGAATTTCACCCAATTCTTAGCCATGTATATACATACAACTTCATCAGTAGGCTCATCTTATTTTCCACATAAAAATATGAATCAAGTTGAAGCTGAGGTGGAACACTTCAACACAATAAGTGGTTGAAATTTGCTCAATTTACTTTCTGTAAAGTTATGTCGATGTAGTGGCTGTGAGGTGCCCTCAGAAAATTACTTGTGGGATTCTGTGTGTTTTTATGTAGGAGAGGTCATCTGAGTTTCTTTCTCCACCTTTGCTTCTCCACTCAAAAAAAGAAAAAAGAAAAAAGGGGAACACCTAATCAGATAATTGAATCCAGATTCTAGCCTCTCTCATTTTGAAGACATTTTGAAGTGGCAGAACTGAAAGCCCTTCTTTCAAAACCCTCTGACTCACTAACATTGCTGGTGTGATATGGTCAACAAATGAAAGCTTGGCAAATGCGACACCAAGGCAGTTATTTTTTCAAAATGGCTGTGACGCTCAGCTAGATTTATTTAATTAGCTGTAAGAGATCTAATCTTAAAGCATTACAGCGGCACAGTGGTGCATAGATGTCCTTTTGATTTACTGCTGCCATACTTCAAGGATATCAAACTGTGGACCTGTGGTTTCACATTTGCCAGCTGCTATACTGGTCCCTTTCTTGCACAGTACATCCTAGTACATTTAAGGGCTATAGAGGCATACAGTACCATGGGCCAGACCATACAGCAATTCTAATCTACAGTAACTACTACCTCTCATTTTTGCACAAGTTCTTACAAATACATGTGTGGCAGTGATCCCTTTGCACCAGCCAATCTCACTTGCCTACAGTACAGTATATTAATCGATTAAAATCCATTCAGTCATTAAGTGTACAATCATCTCTTGACTTCACCTCTCGACTATAATACTTTTCTGTCTCTGTCTGTACTCGGTACAGGGTTATATCTTTCTAATCTCATATAATTCCTCTGAGTGTCTTTAGAAAATGACCGAATCTGAAGTTTTGTCAGGGATTTATATAAATTTGGGTGAACTGTTGAGAGAGTTTGATGGCTCCACATCCGCAATTGTACATTTGTATTCTTCCTAGACGCTGTGTTTGTTGTGCAAATGTCTCAGCATGGAGCATGAAATCTCAGATGGTGCTACATTGCTGTTCGACTACAGTGTAGATTTTGATTTCCCATAGGGGAGAGCTGTGCGATAACCTTTGCACATAATGGAACATGTGTTGCACAGTCACCAACATTGAGGAGAAATATACCATGAAGAATACCTGTCGGAGTGCCACTTTGCATATTTCTCTTTGCTCTTGAAATGCCCTTGCTGTTGTGCTACTGGCTTGTTGTGACACTAGAAAGCTAATGCCGGTCGATAGCTCTGTTTTCCTATGCATGAAGTTCTCTCCCCTCTAGAGAGGTAAGAGACGCATGCCATGCTCCGAAATGAGATCAAGCAGATTTGTCGACTTGAGCTTTCGCACGACTCCTTCAATTCTAATGCGTTGACGGCGTTTGTGTGAAAGTGGGAGTTATCCTGCAAACGTCTCATATCAGAATATGGCCCCAAAGTAAGCATGTTGTTTGAGAATGCAATGGTCTAAGCATCGGTTGAAGGGAAGTATATGTCCCACGTAATAAACGTAGGTCTTACCACGTTCTCCAAGAGCTTCTGTGCAATTTTGCAGCCGCTTGTGCTGCTGTTATTTAGGCAGACAGGAAATGGAACTTGTTCTGTCTGTTTGGACATGCCAAGGTAACCCTGCCGGTTGTTTTAGGCAAGGGAATGAAAAACACGGATCAACACTTTTTCTTCTTAACAGCCTAACGTGCAGTGTCATTCACTTCTGGGGGGTGGGGTAGGGGAGGTCTGGACACCCTTCACTTCCTGGGAGGGGGTAGGGGGCAGTATGGACACACTAACGCTTCTAACATTGTGCGATGACATCACAATGCCTGTCTAACTCTTGTGACCTTTCATTCCTCCCCCCCTGCCCTGGTAACCTGCCTTTGCAGCAGCGACGAAGACAACAAGCCACTGCAGGGCAGTCATACATCGATGGACGGCAACGTGAAGGAGAGCGACGACAGCCTCGTCGACTACGGCGAGGGCGGTGACGGGCAGTTCAACGAGGACGGCTCCTTCATCGGCCAGTACACCGTCAAGAAGGACAAAGACGAGACGGAAGGCAATGAGAGCTCCGAGGCCACCTCGCCTGTCAACGCCATCTACTCCCTGGCGTAGCCTGCTAGCACCACTGAGGTGGCTCCCTCTACCGGATAGGAGCAAAACACACACACACACACACACACACACACACACACACACACACACACACACACACACACACACACACACACACACACACACACACACACACACACACACACGCACAGATACACATACATATGAATATGATGATATATGACACATATAACACACAGTTATACACGCGAGAATCACACCAAGGCCTGTCTAAAGACTGTTGTGGGCCATGACTAAGGAGGAAAGGAGCGATGGTTCCTACAGGACGAAGCGAAAGGATTGAGAGTGGAAGTAGACCACAAGCCAGTCATTTATTTTAGTTTGTTTGTTTGTTTGTGGCTCTGAAAGATCGTCTGGTTGAGGTGAAATTTGGAGATACTGAACACTGCTAGTTTTTCTCAATGCTCTGCCCGCCCCACCCACACAGACTTTAAGTGAGCCTTTCCGGGCAGCTCTGGGGAATATACAGTATAAGCACTCTTTCATGTCTCTAGATTATTTCCGTTTGTTCCCGCTCCGAACATTCTCCACTTCTCTCCGCTTCTCGCTCCCAATTACGCACCTGCACCCCACACACACACACAAACACACAAACACACACACACACACACACACACACACACACACACCTCTGTGTCGCAAAATGCGCATCCCAGTTAAGTGGATGCAGAGACCCATCCCCGTCCTGTAACATATCAGCTTTGAAACACACCAACTCAGCAGGATGCCGGCAGATATGTTTATCATATTGATATTTCCGCAATGAGAGATCTTTGTTTTTTTTGTTCTCCACAGCTGGTAGATGAGTCAATGCATATTGCTAAATGCTGTAAACTGTCCTGGCACAGATGCTTGTGCCCTGCAAAACTATGCACTAGCACCACCACCTTCTCCATACCGATTTCCAGTTTAATGTTGTGAGCAAAAACTAAAGCTGTTGGGTTCTTTGTCAATCTTCACTGTCACAGGTTAATTAAGAGAATATGCTAAATTCTCGACCCAGTTTTTGAAGTGGAGTATTGTTTCATTTCTGTCACTCTGTAACTGTTGTGTAAGATGTGCAGATATACAAAATGGCAACGACTAGTGAAGTTGTCTCTGCCAGAGCTAGTATTTAGCACCAAATTCAACTGTCTTTAACCGGTGACGTTATAATAACAGTACAAAACTTGTTGTTTCAAAGCACGGTAGTGTCTTAGTGCAAAGAATAGAGGAGACGCAATGGAGAGTGGGCTAGTTTTGCTTGACAAACACTGGAAGACCAAAAGCCAGTGTTTTCTCCCTACCCATCTTCATCACACGTTGTCACTCTGTGGATGCTACTTCCTGGTTAGCATGCAGGCCAGCAGGCTGTGATCTTTCTAGCTTGATCGGCACCACTTTCCCTCACCTTTTTATTTCTAAAATGAAGGGTTCAAGTTGTGAATTATCACAGAAGAAAAAGGCAGCATTAGGGTCAGGTAGAATCTATTTTTTGCAGCATGAATATATACTGTATAAGGCGCCTAAATATAATTTGCAATCACAGCCACCTCTGAATTAAAACTAATCAGCCATCTATTTAGTAATCACAGAGGAGGAAAGAAAAAACTAAAAAGTAAAAAAAAAAAAAGATAAGAAAGAAAGAATTCTAGGAATGAAAGTACTACCATATATTTCTACTGTCATCGTTGTAATTCAGTCATTTTGTTAGCTGACTGATGGACTGGCACGGAATCATTTTCTCTTTCTTTTGCTTTATTCCTGTTTTCATTTTGTGGTAACTGTCCAATGAGTGCATGTCGATTTCATCACACCACTTTGGCACTCATGCGTAGATGTTGCTCAACTGCACTATAAGAATCTCCCATGTTAAATCAAATCGAACTTAACCGTTGACAATAGTGGATGGAGGTATTTCAGATATTTATTTTATATATCTATTTATTACATTATGTAGATAGTACTAATATATTAGTCCTTAATTTATTAATTGTTCCATATACATTTTTGGCCAACTTGTTTTGTTTCACACAGACATAGCCAAAATAAGTATCAGACACTTTTACTGTAAGTTATGAAATGCGTTCAACAAACACTCTCATCTGTACATCAAATCTTTATGACAGACTTCAGAAACATTATTGTCCATCACCCATTAAAGAAATTAATATATCCAGTTGGCTTTTCTGCTGTACACTGACAGGCTGTCATCATACATTAAAACAGTCATGCTTATGTGTCAATCGTGCTGCTCTTTTAGTATTCATGTTGTATTAATGTTATTCCATGTTGGTATTCAAAATGTATGTAATATAACTTTTACACATCACAGAAATTTAATATTATTGCTTATTTATTTGGCATACATCATGTTGTGGGGCCTGACGACTGGCTTACGTTTGTACATATTTAAAAGGTTGATTTCCGAAAGAAAAGAAAAATCAGAGTAGAGAGAAAAGATTCTTAAATCTGTAACCACCAAGCAAATGTCCTAGGTGTGTGTGTGTTGCACCCTTGTAATAATAGCTTTGAATAACATTTGCACTCTGAAAAAGTAACACGATTCATCTCTCACTCCATGTTGCCCTTTGCTTTGACATTGTCTGTAAAATATTGTGCAGTTGTGGCAAGTCTGTCAGTCACTTGTTTGACCACGGTTTGGAATATATGTTGTGAAAGAGGTATACATTAGATTATCTATGATGTAAATAAGACGTAAGTGCTCCAAAAATATACAGTTGTAGCATTCTGCAAACACCTGTTAAAGGCATTAGAAAAAAAGATGATAATAATAATACTCGCATTCGCTAAGGTGTCAGAGAACAGATTCTCCTCTTCCGCTGTTGTTACTTGGCATTGCTGCCTCTCTGAAGTCAAACAAGACTCCCATGATCCCATATCACATTCCTGCTGTTCCGCTTCCTGGTGACAGGCGGCTGGTATACACTCATTCCTACATGCCTGTCACGAACTCCCTAACACGAATGGTTTCCTGCAAAGAGTGCAGACCCAAGTCTCTCTCTCTCTCTGCAATGCACCTCAAAGCAATACCTTCTGAGTTTTAATCAGTCGTTTCTTCTTCTGTTATGATGTTGTCTTCTGTTGACTCACCGTGACCTATAAGGGGTTGTGGTTTCAGCACCATGGACAGAGACGTTTCTTTCCACCAACACGTGACCCGTGCTGAGGAGCTGCAGCAGAGGAGCTGCAGCAGAGGAGCTGCAGCAGAGGAGCTGCAGCAGAGAGACAGCACCTGCCCTTCCTCTGTCCTCAAACACATTTAAGAAAAGTGCTCACAGAGAGACAGTTCCCTCATGAACCTCGTGCAACCCAAAAACAACAACAAAAAAACAATGGATTGATGAATGTTCTTGCTGTGGATCTGAAACTTTAGGTCCGAACTTTGTCCTCGGACTCGAGCGCTTTCTTCCAGTTCTGGTCTGAACACCTGCAGCCCCTTTCCCCCACTCATGGCCTTCCTCCTCCTTTCCCCAAACGGATCCCAGTGGGGAAATTAGTGAACTGACGATTTAACTATGAAAAGAGAATTATGCATATTTGCTGATACACAGTGCTTTCTTATGTATTTTTCTTGTGTCTGTATGCAGTGATTTGATGTGCGCACAGAACCCGGCCATAAACATTGTTTTCCTTTTTTTTTTTTTACCGTCTACATCATCTTGACTTCGACCTCTGTTCCCCGAAAGCAAATCATGGGGGAAAGGAAAAGAAAATTAAGAAAAATGTCTATTTATACAACTTTATGTTTGCGTTCATTTAACATGCTGCAAAAAAAAAATCAACAACTAGGATTTACTAGTGTGCACATAACAGTTTTTTAAACCATTGGTCACATGCTGTTTGGCTATTTTATGAATTCTCATTTTAGCATCTTCTTTTGACTGTGTATCAGAGCAGCTCATCAAGTCTTGCTTCTACACGCAAAATAACAGCTTTTGTAAGGTACATCTAATCAACAGAAAAATGGCATATTAATATATTCACCGTGTATGCGTGTATGATGAGATGTTGCAACTTCTGCTAGAGACGCCTTCTTTATAGTAAAGCTATCTCTTTTTCTCTACCTCCCGACGACTTGTCTTTCTTTGTCTCTGTATCAAACCAGCTTTTATGTCGTCATTCATTGTCTTTCCCATTTAACTACTGAGTAAGTGTTCTTTATTATAGATGGGAAATATGGTTTAGATCAGGGGTCTTTAACGTTTTCAGGCCAAGGACCCCTTAGTCGAGAGAGAGATGAAGCAGGGACCCCCACAACCCATAGATACCACAAGTTTCATCGTTTGACGGCACAATCATCAGTGTATTTTGGATTCATGTCAATTTGTGTTTTCAGATATTTAACCACTTGAACCGTCCATACTTAATAAAACTTGACCTTTCACTCTGTACTTAGTCTGCTCTTTACACCGAACCTCTTTGCCGAAAATAGCCGATCTACAAGCTCACAACACCTCGCAGAGCGAGGCGTTGTGAGCTTGTAGATCGGCTATTTTTGGCCAAAGTTCTGAGAAAATGGTTCAAGTGGTTAATATAAAAAAGGAGACAAAGATTTGGAGGACACCCTGTTGTAACTCTGAGGACCCCCTAGGGGTCCCGGACCCCCTGTTGAATACCTCTGGTTTAGATTTTTCTGTAAAGCTGCATACAATTACTGTGCTGTTCCTTTATCCTGCACATTTTGATAAAGGACATTTAATCAGTCTGGTGGCGGTGTTGGTCATGCTTCACATTGCAATTCCAAAAACTCACAGTGTGTCTCATTTGACCCCTAAATGTAAGCAGTGAATGTAAGTCATAAAAGTTTGATTTACTGTAAAGGTATTCCGTATAAAAGCTTTTATACGATCAGATACCAGACTATTCATGTTATAATCATGTTTCAGCCCACAAAGAAACCATACCATAACTCTAGACTATTGATTTATCCACAGCCTTCTGGGTGGAGTGGATTACACCATTCCCATTAAACTAACATATTTGTTGCTCTCCCTTTACATGGAAGACATGCAAAAAAATAAAGGATCAAAGATTAATCCGTGCATAACCTATGAATGTCATCTTGGCTGTGCACTGTTTAACCAAGCCAGTGTGGGAGAAAGCAGCAGAGAGAGATAGTGTGGCGGTGGTGACATGTTTTATTGAAGATGGCCCGGTCCATTCTGCCTTGACCCCCGCAAGGCTAGTAAAAATTAATGTCTCGCCACTCTAAACACAGCCCCACTCCCTGGCTCTCCATCTCCGCCATCTCATACGTCAGCGAGTAAAAGCCATTAGCAACCCAATCCGTTGACAGGCAGAGAAAATTGCACCGAGGCATTTCGGGCCTCATTGTTCCAATGGTAGCATTGTGTAATTATTATATCTGTGTCTGTATGGAGGGCTGGGGCTACTGTCACGTACAATACATACCGAAGGTCGCGGAGACAAATTGATCTGGATCAATTGGCACTAGGAGATCTACATGAATCTGTATGTGTTTTAAATCTCTGTGCTCAGTAATGAGCTGGCATATCCATTCCTAATGCTATTCAGTAAATGTCATAGTTAAATGTGAGACTTGTTATTTTCTCCTGGATGCTCATTTACCAGGGCCCATGGCTGCTCTTTGCATTTCCACCACCCACTTCTGTCATTTAATCCTTATGGAGCAATATATATATATTCACATTCAGCTAATTGGTGGTTAAGTGATCAATGCCATTAGTCCAGTTGTTCCTCTGTTGCCCCTCTAGTGCTGACAGTGTCATCTACATGATGTCTGCATGGCTGCTGCTGCTGCCACCGTGTTGCGGCACCATAAACGTGTCTCAGGCAGCCAAGCGGTCCCCCCCCCCACTCCACCCCACCCCACCCCCAGTCACAGATGTGCTGGCATCTCCACAGGGGGGGTGTTAGCATAAACACAGACAGATGTTCACCGGTCAATGTCTAACCAGTGCCAGGCTCTATATTATATCAGGTACCTGTCCTGGGACCACGACGTGCACACATGATGCACTTGTACACAAACACACACACACACACACACACACGCACACGCACGCACACACACACACACACACACACACACACACACACACACACACACGCACACGCACACGCACACGCACACACACACACACACACACACTCACACACGACCGGTGTGACCACTGATTTAATCTTCCCAAGTGGTCCCCTACTTCTCATCTCGGCTGAGATCTGAAGGACAGAAACTAATTTAAGTCATCAGATTAGGAGACAAGGTGACTGCCAAAAACACTCCCTGTGCTCTCTTGACTCTGTTACAAAAACGTTATTTATGTCACGACCGAGTCATTTTGCAATGCTCTTGCCTTGCATGTGTTCGTGTCCCTCGCCAAGGACCATATTGGAAATGAATGGGCGCAGAAGCTCCTTTGTCATTGAATTGAATGGACATACCATAGGGGGATGAAAACCATGCTGTGGCTTTCTCTCCACACAGCCAATTGGTTCCAACCCAAACCACTTACCTCATCCTCTCAGACATGTCTATAAAAAGACAAACGGCCCGTAGCCATACTGTAGGAATCCTGTGGAGACACTTGATTTATCATGAAGGGTAAACCTGGCCTGTTGAGATGGATACGTCCAAGGGCGTCACAAGGGGGGGGAAAGTGGGACTGAGTTACTAGGGCCCAAGGTGGAGGGGCCTTAATTATTTTATACTTTAGATATTGAAAAATAGCAGATACAAGCTCACAGCGCGGCACGAGTGCCGCACTGCAAGCTTGTAGATCTGCTATTTTTTGAACCGTCGTGAGAATGTGTGCAAATCTCTGAATATATGTATTTTCTAAGCGAACATTTGTAACTCAGATTTTGCTTCTGGGGGGGTCCCTGGAACTAAATATTTTGAGATGGGGGTCCGTGGCCAAATACATATCATTTTGGGGGTCCTTCACATGAAAAAGTTTGAGCACCACTGACAGGAGGACTGAAGGATTTGAAATATTCAAAGACTTGCACACATTTTCAAGATTTTTCAAAAATAGCAGATCTACAAGCTCGTTGTGAGCTTGTATATCTGCTATTTTTCAATAGTTAAAGCACAAAATGTGAGTGAATCCTTGTACCCAGGGCCCAGAATTTGGTGCGACACCCCTGGATACGTCCCAAGAGCCTGTGTCTATGCACCGTAAAGCAAACTTGGGCCGTGACACTACAAGTGGACGACACGCTGGTGTAGATTTACAAGGGTAAGAAGAGACTGCCCGGCCAATGTGAGGGTCCATCGATCACCTTGATCACCACATGACCCAACAACAACTCAGTCATACACAAGCAGAGCATTGTCAGCACATCACAAGAGTTATTGTGATATACTTTCGTGTTTGATTCCGGGTGCAAAAGAATGACTATAAGTCAGTTTGGTTCTCAAGGTAATCGCTTGCGCTCAGAAATTATGTGTTGACCAAAAAAGGCTGGAGGGCAGGGGTTAATTGGATAGGCGTATCAAAAAAAGGAATTAAGGGTCTTCACTGAAATAGCCTTTGTCCGTCTTAATGAAATATCCAAGATAAGGACCCTCTAGGCCTCTTGTCCTTATATCAACTGTGTTTACATAGAAATACACTATTTGGCGTGAGTTTTATACTAAACCTTTGCGATGGACAGAAGCAGAATACATTATGTGAGAGTGTCAGGCTGGGACACGTATAGTGAGGAGCATATCGTTTCTCTGACAGCATCCATGTGCTTTCCACCGCCTACAGTGTGGCACTTTGACTTTTGAAACAAACTTTGTCAAGTGCAGAACTCAAGTTATTCACAGCTGGCAGAAAAACCCTGACAAAAGAGTACCTATATGAGTGCTGTAGAGCTGTAATGACATATATTAGTGTGTGTTTGTGTGTTAGACTGAATTTGTGTGTGTTTGCATACAGTAGCGGCATGCTTTTACACAGGGATATGTGTCTTTCTGTGAGAAAAGATTGTGGGTGTGTGTGTTTGTGTGTGTGTTTGTGTGTGTGTGTGTGTGTGTGTGTGTGTGTGTGTGTGTGTGTGCGTGTGCGTGCGCGCGCGCGCGTGCATGCGTGCGTCCGTGCGTGAGTGTGCATGGACATGTGCACACAAAGATACGCCCACACAGTGTGTACTGTATGTGTGCTACTTGTCTGCCTGTGTTTTTGCAATAATGAGAACGGAAGAAATAGAGACAGGAAAGGGAGGCAATGGACTCTGTATGAGTCACTCACAGGCGAGCAGCCCAAGCTTCTGGGTGGCTATGCAACACCACTCACAGATACAGATAGGCACTAGAGAGATGTCTACTTTTTTAGCATGGTGCTAGCAGGTGTTAAAGAAACTTGTGACTACACTCAACAGTTTTCTAGGTTTTAAGGCTTCCCACCATGTCATTCACAAACACACACATTTTGTTGTGTAGGCCTACTCAAACTATTGTGCATGCAAAGCTGTGTCAACGGTTAGGGTTAGGCATATGTAGCCCCAGCCAATAAACCGACCCGCAAACGCCCTGCCAATCGAGCTCAGCTCTATTGGCACAGTGGTTTGTGTGTCGGACTGGCGAGTGGGAGAGTGGTGTTCGATTCCCGCTCCTGCGCATCACTACAATCTGGCGTTGTCGGCAGGATGAGGAGCGTGATATCCTTGCGTGAGGGACATGAGGGACGTCGTGTGCGGTGGTCCGCGGTGTGAAGTGTGAAGCGCGAGGACGCGCTTCCAAAGACCGAGGGGGTGATTGTAGCCCCAGCCAATAAACCGACCCGCAAACGCCCTGCCAATCGAGCTCAGCTCTATTGGCACAGTGGTTTGTGTGTCGGACTGGCGAGTGGGAGAGTGGTGTTCGATTCCCGCTCCTGCGCATCACTACACATAGTTATACTGACAGTGACCGGCAGCTGCCAGAGGCACCGGCAGAGGCACCGGCACATGCCAGTGCCAGAGGTTGGCACTAACACTAACCCTAACCCCTCCCTAACCCTACTGTATAACTTCAGTAAAACTATGCTGACTGGCAGCTGCATGCATGCATGCTCATGAGGGCATTTAATATCTGTTAAAACATAAATAAAACAATTAAAAACTATTTTAGTTATTACTACGGTATAATATTATAGTATTACAAGAATTAGTACATGGTGAGAGAGACACCCACCTGGTAGGACTTTTTCTGGGTTTGTTCCTAGGATACTGTACCCTACTCGTCATATTTTGGAACTTTGTTACCTTTACTGGGGTCACGGGTGCCTATTTCATATTAAGACTCTGTTATGTATGAACCCTTCATACATAACAGAAATGACAAAAACAACATCAGCCATGCAACTGAAAATGCTGACATTTACTGTACTTTTAGAATTTGTATTTTTGGATATACTTTCATTCTTGTATGCATTATAGTATTTAGCGTATAGTATTTTTTATCCAAAGCGCTTTACATAGATTGTGCATTACATTCACCAATTCACTCACACATTCATACACCGATGGCGGAGGAAACCATGCAAGGCACCAACCAGCACATCGGTAGCAATTAGGGGTCCAGAGTCTTGCTCAAGGGCACTATCGACACTCACGGTTCCCATCCGTCTGCTCTACCGGCCACTCTACCCCTGAGCCACTATCTCTATGTAGTCCTACATATCAACTACAAATATTGTATTTTTGATTCCACTGTATTTAGAGTACTGCAGTTTAACTTAGTCCAACTTAAGTACTACATACGGAGCAACTTTTTTCACTATTTGAGTAATACAATACTTGACCAGGAGTATCTATAAAGTTTGACTCACGTACTGTGCTTAAATACTTTGTCGACCATTGTGAGTGATGCTGGTGGCATCACTGCCTTGTGCACCGTATCCCATATTCACAAACAACTTTGATATTCACCTCAGATTAGTACACATTCATCTGTTAGAAATGGAAATATCATGCCTCCTAGGCATACCTGTCTGTGGACAGAATATCGATGGATAAATGAAAGCCAATTAAAATTTGTGCTCCGCCACGCCATACCAGAACAAAGCAACGTGGGAATATAAAAATATGTTTACATCCCTGATGCTCTCTCATTATCATGATTTATTTATGTCTATTGTGAATAAATATGCAAAAGGAGCATTTTATTTAGCTCTTGTCAGTAATCTGCACAGTAAAAGAGTGTGCAGATAGAACCAAATGGACCCTTATTGGTCCATTTGGTTCCATATGTCAGAAATGGAACTATAGAACGCTATATTGGCTTCACCACCCCTTCTGTCTGTCCTGGCCACTTGTCCGTCTTTGTCTTCCTCAGGCACGTGCACACATAGACATCAAAGAGGGCTTGAACCCCTGCCCTTTTACCTCTGTAAAAGGTGTCCTCTCCAGACCATGAATGCAGTTTTTACTATGGTGAATGAAATGCAAATGCCCTCTTTCCATGCCACACCTGAAGGCAGCATTAAAAAGAATCGCCTTGTCCAAACTGTCCTGAACTTGAATGCAGCATCTTACCGGTATGTTGAAAGAATTGCCCTCTCCGTGTAATACATGCCGTAAACAACATCGCCAGTATTCACTATATGCTTAGTTTAGAGTGGTATACAACACGTTGCGCTGCGACGCGTTGTAAGCTTGGAGAATGTTCAGCCCCTGCCTCTCTAACATTCTCTGCACGTCCCATGGTCTTCCTGTCTGACTAACTTCTGTCTTCTGTCATGTACTATAGGTAATCAGCTGCCTGCTGTTTCTGACCGATGTAACGATTCATCATTTTCTTATTTTGGTAAGTGTAATCTGTAAAGAGAATCTGTCAATCTATGTCTGCACAACTAATCATTTATCCATCCATCTTTTGATCAGTCAATTTTAGCTGACACACGTCAAGCCTCTGTTTGCAATGCCACTACATCTCTGTCCACCCATCTCCGAGTCTGCACTTAATCCTGCATTACAAAACCAAATTACTGACACATAGCCTATTGTGTCTCCCTCTTGGTTATGAATGCCTCTGTCCACCTTTTAGCTATTAATCTGTGTTATTTGTCGCCAGTTGTTCATTAGTCAGAGGCTGAATAATAAAACGTCTCACAGCGCAGCATGTAATGGCATTATTGTTCATTTGTCATGGGGGAGAAACTATTTGAAGGTGGCATGGCAGCGGCCCTAGCAGAGGCTTAAAAGGCACTAAGCCACCGCAGGCTCGATCCGTCTGCGCTGAATTATTCATGTCACTTAAGGCGCCTTGCCTCAAATGGAGAGTGAGGTGAAACAGGGTAGGCACACAGAAATGATCCTGTTTACACTGTTAAATGTGTGGCTTGTAATGTCTGGATAGTTATTTGTTGTGAATCATTGCCCAAGAATCTGGCTTTGGTTCACCACCAGCGGGCCAAAAGTATCATCTCAAGTGAGATGCTACTAGATTGACAAAACACTCTGCTAATTGGAGATGTTGCTCAACCCTAAACATTGATCGGCATCTGGATTGATTCCAAAAATACTTCATTGTTACAGATTTGTTCTGATGGGAAAAAAGTGCTGATGTCTGCAAAACATGTGCAGCAAAAATATCAGACACGATTTCGACTACGTCAAAATCAATGACAATGAAAACACCCAAAGATAGATTTAATTTAACACCTGAAATGTGGTACTTGACTACACCTATACACACTTACTTGGGACGTTACTTGAAGGTTAAGACTTGCTCATGACTTGCATAGTAGTGACTTGGTCACAGTTCTGGATGCAAGAGATGGGACAGACAGACGGAGAGGGATAGATGAGTGAAATGCCACTGAAGGTGAAGTTGAGAGCTGGGGAGATGGATCTGTTTTTATATCGCTGAACTGAAATAGAGATGTGGTAGTCTCGCATAGCCAGACTTTCAGGGAGCTCTGCCAACTTTGCCTGGCAGAGCTGTGAAAGGTCTGTGGTAACCCTTAGAGACGGGGAGAGAGAAGGTGACTTTCTTCACGTATAATGACAGGTGACAAGAATGATAAAGAAGATTGAATACCAGCAAAAGAAAAGAAAAGAAGATGAGGAAAGATTTGCCGATGGGTATTGCCGATGGGTATGGGCATTTTCTCCTATACAGTACGTATGTAGTTACTATGAGAAGCTCCACCAGCTGTCCGTCAGTCAGTCAGTCAGTCAGTCAGTCTGTCTGTCACGTCACGTCACGTCACGTCACGTCACGTCACGTCACACCTTTGGCCCTACTCCGGCACCGTTGCCCCATCCATGCCAAACTTTGCACACACACTCCTTGGCTGCCGAACCACAACCTCCGACCCTGATTTCTCACAAGCCCCTCTTCTAGCGCCACCATGAGGTTGCCGACCTGGCGGTCGCTTATCTCCCGATTAGGGAGTCTTACTGCTATGCTCTGTATCAACTATGTGTGCATTTCAAACATACAGTAATACTTTGTCTCCTCTGTCATCATTGCACACAGCATGTGGTGTGAGGGTGACCCGTCTTTTTTGCACTTTAACCCGTGTGCACTGCTATTGCTGAAACGCCATGTATCATCAGCAATCTGAACAGTTCATTTTCTGCTAACGTGTTACCGCTCTCTCCCTCATCCATCATCCACTCCCCCTTACATCAGCCCTCCTCTTGCTTCTCATCCCTCTTTTTCCCGTTGCCTAGGATGCTGTAGCCTGGGGTGTCGCACCAAATCCTGGGCCCTTAATGGGTACAAGGATTCACTGTGGGCATTTTTGTGCTTTAACTATTGACAAAGAGCAGATATACAAGCTCACAGCGCGGCACCAAGTGCCGCACTGCGAGCTTGTAGATCTGCTATTTTTGAAAAGTCTTTGAATATTTCAATCCTTCTAAGTTTTTTTTTTTGAAAAAACTATGTTTTTACGTCAGTGGTGCTCAAATCTTTTCATGTGAAGGACCCCCAAAATGATATGTATTTGGCCATGGACCCCCATCTCAAAATATTTTGTTCCAGGGACCCCCCAGAATCAGAATTTGAGTTACAAATGTTCGCTTAAAAAATATGTATATTCAAAGATTTGCACACATTTTCACGACTTTTCAAAAATAGCAGATATACAAGCTTGCAGCGCGGCACTCGGTGCCGTGCTGTGAGCTTGTAGATCTGCTATTTTTCAATTGCTAAAGTATAACATAATTAAGGCCCCTCCACCTTGTAACTCAGTCCCACTTTCCCCCCCTTGTGACGCCCCTGGCTGTAGCCATTGTTGTTGAGGTTCTCCCTCATCTTTTCCTTTTTGCATGTCAGCCTGACATTCAAATTCATCTTGCTAATTTTGTGCCTTCCAGTCTTTTCATGCCTATTGTCCATCTGCTCCCTCTCTCTGCCCGTCTTCTCTTTCCCTCGCCTTTCCCTGCTCTCCATCTGCCTCACTCTGCAGTCTGCACTGGAAAAAGTCAGGTTGACGTTGCCACTCATTTGACGTGTTGCTGCTAATTGGTCTGACCCAAAGTGTGGTTCGACTTATTAATTTATTTAAAATTAATGAAGGGATAAACCTCAATAAACAATCTGGTGTCTTTTATTTAATTGTTTCAATTTGGTCCACTGATTTTTTTCAGTGTGTCTCTGCATCCGTCATATTAAAGGGGTCATGACATCAAAAAATACATAGATTCTTTTGTGTCTTTTTTCATGTTTCCTGACCTCTACACCCCCACAAAACTGAACATTCAACATTCAGTAGTTTTTCTGTAATCTGTAGTTTTTTTTGAATAATTAGGCTCAGAAAGTTCATTCGTCTCTGGACGTACGCATCATCATCCAGGAGAGGATGTGGTTGTAGGGGAGGGTGTATCACCTTTGATGTTACTTTCCACTGTGTTTGTATCGTTCCAATGCACCATTTACCAGTTCAGTTGTTGCGTTTACTCTCACCTACAATCCTCCCCTGGATGATGATGCGTACGTCCAGACTCCAGAGGCAAATGAACCAACTTTTTTGAGCCTAATTATTCCCAAAACTACAGATTATAGAAAAAACACTGAATGTTGAATGTTCATTTATTTTGGGTGTAATTGAGGTCAGGAAACATGAAAAAATATATTTTCATGACCCCTTTAGAAGCGTAATTTATACGTCATTGCATGACGGGTAACTTAGCCTTTAGTCTCTCCTCCTTCTCTGTCTCTCTCCAGTGCAGTCCAAGCAGGTTCATAATGACTGACTTGGCGAGGCCAACCTAGGACATCCCTAACATCAACAACAAATCATTATATCTCAGGGAACAACATATTCACACAGGCAACAAAGAAATCAATAGAAAACAATTTCACGCCGTAAAAGAAAATGGGGATAATTTGACATAATTGTTTAACACCTCCCCTGTATACTTTCTCTTTCTTTCTCTCACTCATTTTCTTCCATTCCTCCTATAAGACCCCCCACCTTTCCTCCATCTCAGGAGGGTGACCCAGTGACTCCTTAATGAGTTGAACGCGTACACAGTAGCCAGATGCCAGTGGATACCCATTAGCTCATATGACAGACAGACAGACATGACACATCCCCCCTCCTACCTCTCTTTCCCCCTATTCTTAAACCCTCCGCCCCCCTCCCCTGACATTGTGCCGCATGGCTA
Source organism: Nannobrachium achirus (assembly GCF_963921795.1). Lineage (NCBI taxonomy): Eukaryota > Metazoa > Chordata > Actinopteri > Myctophiformes > Myctophidae > Nannobrachium > Nannobrachium achirus. Next base: position 59,037,379 of record NC_137815.1, on the reverse strand, counting down.
ACGCCGCAACCGCTACACCAAGCAGACACCCAGCCCAAACAAGACGGTCCCTGCTGGGAATAGCCTTGTAGCGGGCTGTCAGAAATGGAGGGAGGGAGGTGGGTATGGAACATAGCAGAGGGGAGGTGAAAGGGGTGACAAGAGAGGAGAGCGATGGGGGGTTAAAATAAGTACATGTTTTATTAATTGGAGGGGACCCTCAAAGTGATCTTTATTAATCATTCACGTGCATGCGCTTTGGGTTTGGTTTGGAGTGCTGGGGATGTGCTATTATGGTGAGGAATAATGTCTGTGTTTCTTTGGCTGTCTTTATTATTGACATTCTTTATTGGCAATACATCCTTGAGATGTAGGCTACCATCTCGTGTTCGAGTGGGTTCTCAAGGAAATAATACAATAAAAACACTATTGGTAGAACATAAAAACAACATCCACAAAATAATCAAACGATAAATGTGACAAAAAAACAAAACAACAATAATATCATACACAAAATTGTGCTCCAAGCATAAAAAAGTGTAATTCATTCATAGTTCAGCAATGTTCGTGTCAGTGAGCATTGTGAATTTAATTTTATATTCCAATTTTGTCTGCTCATTATTTGGGTTGTCACTTCCAATTTCACTTGTTTATCCTGTGTCCTGCATGAGTTCTCTCATTGGATAAAATTGGTATTCTGCATGGCCTGAAAATGTATTTTATTAAAACGCTGGAGAGACAGGGAGACCCCTGTTACTGAACAAACACTCTATATTCTGTCCTGAAAATGTATTTCATTAAAACACTGGAGAGACATGAGACCCATGTTACTGAACGAACACTCTATAATACTGTAGCAGTTATTACTATCAGAATATATAGTTATTTAACACTTAGTGTAAGAAAGAATAGCCTATCACTTAATATACCCTACCTTTAATTTCAGATTTCAAAATCTACATTGTTAGTTACAGTATATGATGTAGATTTTGAAATCTGAAACTACTAGTGGGCTATTATAGTGAGTAATTGTTTGCTTTTTAAGGAACATTACACAACTATTTAAATCTCTGTGGGAACAGTGCAGTACTTACCTCACTGATTAGGCATATCTATCAGCAACCCACTCCTTGGACTGCAGTAAAGTGACTAATTTCAGTTTATTCTGGGCTACTTGACCTTCAAAATGCAAATAATGTAGAGTTAAAGTGGTGATGTCCACAGCTACATTCAGCCATTGTGCTAAAAGCTTATCGCCTTATTAAGCAGAGTTTATTTTTTATTTGCATTTGAAGGTATTTCTGCCAATGAGCTCTTAACAGTCAAGCCATAATTATTGTTGGCACCCCACAGACTCATATTTCAAATAATCACATGCATTTGGATGGTGGTTACAGTTGGATATGCAGGTATACCTGATGCCATGAGATTTCAAAACTATAACTATATCAATTTTAACACGGAAACAGTATTTTTGAATGTGATGCAGGATTCAATCCTGCCACAGGTAAACTGTAAGATTGTTTATTTGTAATATTCAGTCACCAACATCAGCAGCATACTCTTTAAGTATAAATCTCCAAACTTTCAGAGAATAGCCTCTTTCCCCCCCATATATGCTAAATAAATATTTGACATTTCAATCATTCTGCCAAAGACCACAGCGTGATGAATGATTCCAAGCAAATACAGTATGTAGGCAATTCTTTGAGTGATTAAACTGCACACGCACACGCACACACACACACACACACACACACACACACACACACACACACACACACACACACACACACACACACACACACACACACACACACACACACACACACAATACGAGTATGCTAGCAGCATTTCATTCCCAGTCATTTGTTACTGAGTGTTGGCTTTTTCAGAATGCCTTGGAGGACCTTTGCTCCAGTATTTATTTTATGCCACTGTTGTCCCAGACTCGGCTGTAAATCACGCACACATATGGCATCTGTATCAACTTAAAAAATAAAAGCAAGGAATTGAGGTTGAGTTCCTGCAGTTGTGGATAAAAAAAGAAACCCTAAGTTGCGTCAGAGCACTTGGGGATGGAGCATTCTCTTTAGTACAGGGTCAGGAGGCTAACAAGATTAACCACTGGTAAGTAACTGTCATTCTGCTAATGAGAGGATGGACTTTGACATATTGGACAGTAATAGCTGATTGATTCTTTCACAGAGTATTGGTTCCCCCTCTTTCATTTCTATTGAAGACTGCCTCTATTGACTTAAATCCAGTAGGGGTTTTGTGCAACTTTTAAGTACCTTGCATTGCTGCCAATGTTTAGGGGCTTTTAAGTCAATTGCAAGTACTTCTTAGTTAACCCTGTCAATGTTTCAGTAAATGAGTCGTTAATATAACCTCTACTTGGACAGTTGTGTATTGAGGTGGACCAGGGAGTAGGGTGGGACGATAAATGACTGGTCATTGGTCACACTGAACTTGCAATTGTTACTTGATCTGTATACTCATACTTTGCCCAACATTAACCCCAAGCTGGTAAATAACTTTCACAGATATATTCAACACCAGGAAATTAACCCTTTCAATGTTGGTCTCAATCACTGAGCTCTCTGCTTCAGTTCAACAACAGAAACCAACATAGCATATTCAGTGTGTGTTGTCAGTAATATAGCAAGCCTATCCATCCACCAGCCTTCATTACTTTTTTAAGCCGCCCTGTCAAAATTCAAAGGTGCTGCTTCGATAGAAAGAGAAAAATCTATCACCTAACCTCCATGACTGGGTACGAGTCTCTTTCTTTCATCTCCTTATCAGCCCACCCATCCCGGACGACTTTAGAGACATCTCTCCTTTTTCCTTCTCTACACTCTGCTCTGCTCGTCTAGCCTCAGAGGACACCTTGCCTGTACACTTTCCTTTCATCCCCCAGAGCTCTGGATGTCAGAGCTCTGCATCAGTTGAGAACTCAATAGTATACGTACATGCAGTCAAAGCGTCAGGAAGCGTATCAAGAGGCAGTTCAGAAGTGTGGCGGAGGGGGTGTGAATAGAAATGTCTCGCTGTGTTAAAGCGTTTCAGTGCTGGAAATCTGTGGTTATTTTGGGGCGTTGGCTGGAGCCAAGCGTGGAAGGAAGTACCGTGTCTTGCTGTAACAAAGCAATGTGATCTGGTGCATGGACTCACAAACACACACACACGCACGCGCACGCACACACACACACACACACACACACACACACACACACACACACACACACACACACACACACACACACACACACACACACACACACACACACACACACACACACACACACACATTGGAGAGGCTAGTTCATCCAACATTGGAAGAAGTGTCCACTTGGACAGATCAATGGTACTGCCTCCCTCCTGTTCTCTCTGCTCAGATAATGGAGTTTAATGGTCCCAGTCTCTGGAGACTCATCCACTCCTGAGATGACACCATGGTGTGGGTGGCGGGTGGGCTGGGGGGAGCTGTTGGCCACTTCCATAGACAGGGAGCCTCGTCTGTTTGGGTCACTCTTGTGACAGGACCCATGTCATAATGTAATCAGCGTATTTGACTGACAAGGCTGTGTTGGTGTATTGTATTAATCAGGGTAGGGTTACCTTACACTCTGGGCCATCTGCACATGGCCAGCGTGGACGGCCAAGGTCTCCACCCCCTGTGGCCCATTCTGGAAATCAATAGGCACTCTCATCGATGGACAGAGATGGACTCCTCAACATTACATTGCAACTTCACCACCAGACTAAGTGAGTGACAATATGGCACAAAATTGAGAAAGTCATGATTCAAATACCTCGCTTTATCCAACACCACTAAGTCCATATATAATGTAACGTACTGTAGGCCTATATGGAAGACAGTTGTGTAGGAAAGCTTCCTTTATGTTACACATTATATAGCCTATAACATCTACTCTTTGTAAATCTTTACTTTATATTCTATTTAACAGCTGCTCTTTACCTGTGTTCCAAAAAAATAATAATCAAAAATAACTTTTCAGGTCTTGCCAGGATGGGATGGTGGAATGTGTTTGTTGTTCCACATCAAAGCGACTGAGGATCAGAAAATATTCAATGTTTAAGATGATTGAATTTGTCATGTCATTTACATTCTTTGATCATTCATAACCTAACAGCAGCTGGTGTGAGGATAAATGAAAGAAATGAAAGAAGAAACTGTGTGTGTGTGTGTGTGTGTGTGTGTGTGTGTGTGTGTGTGTGTGTGTGTGTGTGTGTGTGTGTGCGTGCGTGCGTGCGTGCGTGCGTGCGTGTGTGTGTGTGCGTGTGTGTGCGTGCGTGTGCGCGTGTGTTTGAGGCAATGCTTGTTCACTGTAAATCTCAAAAAATGTAAATACATGCATAAACATGAGTGTCACTGTGTGTGTGTGTGTGTGTGTGTGTGTGTGTGTGTGTGTGTGTGTGTGTGTGCGTGCGTGCGTGCGTGCGTGCGTGCGTGCGTGTGTGTGTGTGTGTGTGTGTGTGTGAGAGTTAGAGAGTCCACTCAGCGGGGGGCTGACTTGGTGGTATTTTTTCGTCACAGTTGACTTAGCCCAGGTGCGTGCTGAGGCCACAACAACCTTCAAACACAGACTTGCATGTGCACATGCACACAGACAAAAACACGTGCACACCCCTGACACATACACTCATGCGACGTGATGTGATGCCATAAAAGCAGATGGTGGGGTTGGCAGTACCCATGAACCCTTATAGCTGCCGTGACGGGAATCTATTAAGGAATTGAGAGCTTGGACAGCTTCTATTGCCAAAGAGAGAGAGAGAGAGAGAGAGAGAGAGAGAGAGAGAGAGAGAGAGAGAGAGAGAGAGAGAGAGAGAGAGAGAGACTTCTTCATTAAACAGATTATTTATTTTAACATTAAAGTTAGCACAGTACATCAACAAATATTGAATAATCTACACATTCATATTTTAGATGCTCAGAAGTGTCTTCCATATGCCAATGTGGTTGACCCTTGTCTATGTGCACAGCTTTGAAGGTCTGACATGTTGAAACATTTGCACTGATGGAATTTTGTACACCTAACATTTTAAGGTAGATGTAGTCGTAGACATGGAGAATACAAAAAGAAAGTAGGTTAAACTGTTACCTTCAGTCTTTTTATATGACCTGACATTTATTTAACAGGAGACTTGCTGCTTGTAAAATTTGAATATCTGCTCCTGTCCTACGCAACAACATTTATCCTATTATCCCATATCTGGTCCCAGCCTGGGTGATATCTTACCTTGGTCTTATGTTTTGACACACATTCAACATTAATACTGTACAGTGAAATGTTCTTGAAATTAGGCATCACTTGTAGAAGGGCAAGTGGCTTAAATGTGTTTCTCTCTATGCTTGAAACTTTGAAGAAAGAAAAATGTATGTTTCACTGTACTTTTTTCTACTTGACTTTTCTCTGTCCCTATGACACAGGAGTGAGACGCAACATTCAGGCGGGTACAGCTTTCCCCTGAGACCAGAGAGGCTGACTCACACAGGTGCCTGCCTCAGAACTACTCTAAATGCTAATTGTCTATAGGAAGATCAAAGCAGTCTGAGAGAGAGACAGAGACAGAGACAGGCAGACAGACAGACAGACAGAGACACAGACACAGACACAGACACAGACACAGACACATGCAGACAGACAGACAGACAGACAGACAGACAGACAGACAGACAGACAGACAGACAGACAGACAGACAGACAGACAGACAGACAGACAGACAGACAGAGAAAAGAATGAAAGTGAGATGAAATGTCTTTGGGCTATAACTATATCCACTCTTCTGAGACAGTGAAGCACCAACAAGACCCGAAGGATAGAGAAGAAAAGGAAGATTCTATTTATATTGTGTTTTGTAGCAGCTAGGGCAGTGGCTGGTAGATGGGCGGGATGTGATGTGATACCGGAGCACTCAGCACTCCCTTCTCCCAAAGCCTCTTTCTTGACTATGTAATGTATATTGCTGATAGAACAGTTACAGAGTAGTGTGTATGTGTGTACTTCTACATATGCCGAGATAAAAACACACGTGTCCACATCCATTTGATAGTGTGGACATGGGTGCCATTATCTCAGGGCGTAGAGCCGCTGTCTGCGGGACACGTAAGGTTCCGTTCCTGGTGCGATCCCTTGCTCCTCCTGGCTACGTGTTGATGATCATTTAATGTTGTATGAGTTGTAAACCTGCCAAATGCTTTATTTTGTTTTTTATCCCTTTAGTTGACCTTGCACCAGTGAACTGTACTGTCCTGTACATTTTCCTATGCAAACCTCTAATAAACTCTTCAATCAATCAAAAAAGATGTGTCCTTGAGCAAGACACGGAGCCCCAGCTCACGGTGAGAAGGTTGATACACTTTTTTTCCCCTAAACATATTCTTGTACCACACACACATATAGGAATGATATACCGGTAGGTCGTTTTCTTTCTGAAAAATTATGCGCAGAGCAATATTTCACATCTACGCCTGAAGCGATACTAATAGAGTAGTGGTCATAGTATTCCTGACCTCCAATTACTCTGACAATAGGTACTGCTGCATTATAGTTAGCAAACTGTTGACATCATCATGCTCCCATGACCAAATTCACAAAATGTCAGTTTAACAGAGCTCCTGCGATTCAAGCTGCAGATTATTTTTTTTATCACGTCTGGTGTGAATGCACCCTTTGTCGACACATTTTTACAGACCAGGTGTGAACTCAGTTTGAGATAAAAAGCCCTGCTGTGATCATTGGTAGAGGAGATGCTAATTGCTTAGACAGAATTAGTTTCACTCATTATAGTATTTACATAAAATGGCAACATAACTTCTCTTATAAACCTAAAAAATAAAACGGAAAATATAAATCACACCTAGTATGAAGTGAGCGGTGCTGTTTATGAGTTAATTTCATTAAGCACCATGCGCAGCTTGGCCAATGAGACCCTGGGTGTACAACAAACTTTGAGAGAAATATAATGAGATATAGGCCAGATGTAGGCCAGGCCAGATGTAGACCATGCTTCAGAGCCCAGATATCTTTTAGGGCCCGGAATTCTTTTGGGGTCTGGGCTTTTTTGTGCCAAGATGTAGGCCAGATCTAGGCCAGAGCATCATTTTTTGGGGACCGTAGATTTTTGGGGACCGGATAAAGCCAGATGTTGGAGTTTAGCTCCTTTCAGGAGCATCGCTCAAAAACGACCAGTTGTTAGAAATTATATCAAGTGAGCATCAGTGAGGCTTTTGAGTAATTGTGATTGCACCTACAGAATGCAGTACTGTACGTTTGTTGAAAACACTGGGAGTGAATATTTTGTTTGAAATGTTAGTGTTACAAAGCTTATTATTAGCTTTCTGTCTATGAATATGTATATGTATAGGTGAGACAATGAGTTTTTCATCCTGGGATTTGCCAAGGCACCAAGGCAGAACTGCCTTTCAAAGTGAAGGCTGGCCAATCACATGCATTTTCTGCATTTTCTACATCCTGTCCTGAAATGTATCACGGGTTGGGACAGAGCAGGGGAGCTTGTTGGGAGCTTGTCAATCAAGCTACGCGCCTCCTACAGCATACCCTATTTTATCATCAATTTTAAAATAAACGGGACCATAATTTAACAAAACGCAAATCATGGTGATTGAAAGAAGACTTTAAACTAGCAAATGGAAGCATAAGTATTTATGACAATGTTTATTAAGGTAATAAAATCAAGTGTAAGGTTCAGAAAAAAAACATCCACTTGAATAGAGTTATTGTTTCTGACACCAGCAGTGGGGAAACTGTAACTGTAACTTCTTATATGGACCTCAATTGCAAGCCAGATGCTACAGATGTGCCGTTTCAAGTCTTCAGGCTTCGCTGCTCTTTTCCTTTATCAAAGGTTTATCAAAAAGGAACATATTTATGGCATGGCTCTGTAGGAGACAGAGTCGTCTAGAAGAGTGTGAGTCTGTCTGTGTTTGTCCAGATATAATCTTGCAAACAACTGGAACGATCAGATATCTTGTGCATGCTGCCAGTAGGTGAAGGAAGTCCCTCCATGAATTCCTTTTTACACATTGTGTATGTTTTTTTGAAATATTTAACTTGATCAGGCTGAAAATCCAAATATGGAGCCTATCGCCTATGTTATAGATACCAGACCCGTTGAAGAGAGAGTCACGTCACGAGCATAGACTCCCATTGTAAGAATCTCAATGAAGAAGTTCCAATGTTTGTAACTAATAGCACCCTGCTTTGTGGCTAGATCAAAGCGTGATGCAACTATCTCTTCAATTCAGGGGACGGTTACACATTCGAGTAGCCCAATAGTTCTACCTTTAGAGATTATAGGAACCAGAATTAAACCTAAATACTGGGAGCAGACTGGTGTGTTTTAACAACCTTAAAAGGCACAGTGAGTGCCTCAAGTTAAACCTGACCATTAAGGGATTTGGCCCACCACCCCCCCTTTCCAGTTCTACCTTGGCAACCTATCAAACAATGTTAAGATTTCTGCACACAATCTAGGTGTGACATTTGACTCTGACTTGGGCAGATACAATCATGTTTCTTGGTTTCTTGCAACCAAGAAATTTGCGAGTCATTCTTATTATTTTCAGACCTTGAAAAGGTCATTGATGCTTTCATTTCATCACACCTTGATTACTGCAGCTCTTTATACTGTTGATGAATTGACTCATGGCTGTAATTCATCTAGGTATTGTAAAGCACTTTGTAACAGCGTTTTTGAAAAGCGCTTTATAAAGTTTATTTTTGTAGGTAAGGAGGGGAATGCTTTTTGTATGTATTTCCATGTCATTCCTGCTTTGCTATTGAACAAGAGAAACATTTATAAGGCAGGGCATGTGAGAGACAGGATGATGTGCAGCACAAGGCTGAATGATGAACTCATCATGAGCACACAGTAAATGCCTTAACACACCAGTGGCCAGCACATCCCACTAATAGAGTTGGTTACTTTATTAAGCAGTACAGCCACAGACAACCTGCCAATATATGCCCAACTACGGCTCAATCCACCACCCCATGTTCCCGTTTCCCCGCCTGGGGGTGGGGGGCTAAGAGACCTCTCATGTTTCTCTTCAGGCTTTTAGGCCATCATTAGAAATCGGCAGTATTGATTTTCGCCCCACCAGGCAACAGATGGACACGGCCTTGGGGAAGAGCAAAGTGGAGGAGTTCTGGAGGAAGGTAGTGTAAGTCTGCTCTGCTCTGTCTCTGCCATTCACCACTCTGATTATCATGGTTAATCATCAATGATCATGAATGCACTGATCAATACATGGTGCTGCTGATGCTGCTCGGAGGAACCCTCTCCCATTGCTAGAATGACAGCAGTTGCCCGGAAAAGCTACAATGTTCATGAGATGAAACTAAACACTCTTGTGTAATTGTAGAAGAGGCTGTATAGTCTATATGGACAGGTGTAAATATACCTGGTCCATAGTATCTCTAGTTGTGGTGAACATTCAAATACAAGGATCCAAGATGTAGTGTTGAAGGAAGGGACAGACGGACGGACGGACGGACGGACGGACGGATGGATGATTTCTGGACAATAATAAAATAAACGAACAATTAATATGTATATGCTGTGCATATACAATAATTAAAGAATTAGGATTAGATAAACAAAGAATACAGGGCATTATATAGTACTCGTATATTGAGGTAAGGCAATATTTTTATAGAACATTTAAACAACGCAAATCAGTGTGCATTACATAAAACATTAAGCATAAGAAACGTAAACTTTATAACAGGACACTGCATTTGTTTCGCAAAACATTAAGTAAAATACACTATAACGGGGCATGGAAATAACTACAACACTGCATTAAGTTTGCAAAACTAATATGAATACACAATATTTCTTACATTACAGGATAGTTGTTCGCAGGGAAACCCCCCCGTTTCTGGGAAACTTAATCACGGACACTTGATACATTTGTCAATGCAGGATTTCATTAGGTGATGTTCTCAATTCATTTGTCTTTGCTACACATCACTCTTTGTGAACGTCATCTGATAAATACAGGCTACTGTATCACGTCACCATGTCTACCCCCATCACAAAACACCCTAGACGCTGCCAGGTCCACAGTGTCTGAGGGTCTCCCTCACACACACACACACACACACACACACACACACACACACACACACACACACACACACACACACACACACACACACACACACACACACACACACCAGAGGATGACATCTGACAGTTGGGAGATGATTTGTGGGGCGTGCTGCCTGACCGGGGCACGCTGAGCCCAAATTAAAATGAATATGACAGCAGAGATACAGAGGGTAGACAGTCTGTGTAGGGCGGGTGAAGTTTTGAGCCAAGACAAGGGGAAAGAGGGGAGGGTGAGCTGCTGTCTCCTGGGACCCCGCTACTAAACCCTTATGGGTTTAGTAAGGGAAGTGGCTTTAAACTGGTTTTGTATATTTTGCCACAACCATGCATTGCTCAGGAACCAGTGCGAAAGATAATACAATAATGTATGCACTGCCAAATCACACAAATGTAGTGTCTCCTTTCTTTGTCTCACCCTATTAAAACATCCCATCTTGGGCATGGCTCACATTTGAGTCCGAACTAAAACGGGGTGAATAATCACAGCTGGAGATTGGTTAAGAGCCGTAGGGGGGCGTGAGCGATGGGGAAGGGGCCAAGGGGGGCTTCTTTGTCTTTAGTGGAAGCTGGGAAATGGGAGATATGTCCAGGGTTGAGACTCGTAAGCTGGTTGAGAACTGATTTAGGCTGTGGATTTTTTTATTTATAAAATGGGTTGAGAAGTCGCGGCTGGGTGGATATGGGAAGTGAAGAACAAAAGACACTCTGGGGAATTCACACTGAAAAGTGAAGACATTTTACACTCGTGTAAAAAGAGAAGAGCATGAGTGAGAAAAGAAAAATGAAACTTCCTGGATTTTAGCCAAGGAAATGAACTTGAGACCCTTTTAGTGCCATCATGTTATTTGATGTCGTCATACCTCTGTTGCCTGTAATATAATGACAACCTTATATTATAAGAGACAAAAAAAGAAGAAAAGAAATCACACCTACGGAGAAATACCCACTCCTTTATTTCCAGTCAAATGGATTCCTGCACTGGTCTTCACAACTCTTTAGAAAAAGCTCTTTGGCAACTCCAACTTATCCAGGAATACGATGCCAGCGTACTGACGAAAACTAGGAAATACAACCACATTACACAGTTCTATAATCCTTACACTGGCTACCAGTCACTCAGAGAATTGATTTAAAGATCTTGCAGCTTGTCTACAAATCACTCTGTTGCTCTCCGCCCAAATACATCTCTGACATGCTTTTGACATATGAACCCAGTAGAACCCTTAGGACATCTGGGGCTAGCCTATGGGTTGTCCTGTTTTTTTTAACATGCAACACAGACATCGAATATCCAATTAACCAGACAATTATTTTTAAAGGATTTCTTTTTTCTTTTTACAACAAGGGTTCTTTTATTAGTTTGTAATGATAAGAATTAAAAGATTAGTGTTTTAGGGTTAGTGTTATATTGCTTTCTATTGTTATAGTGATTTTTAACTGGTGGTCGGGGGCATTCGCATAATTGGTAAAAAATGCATTTTTAATAATAAAATATAATAAGGCGGAACCTCTGCCCCAATTTCTTTCACATCGGTCTGTTATAACACCACCAGGAGGCCGATTTTTGCAAAACACATTTTTTTATATTACTCCTACAATGTTTTTCCATACATCACGCATATCTAGTCATGTAATCAAGGAAGATCTGTCGGATTTTTCAAATTCCATCCTGATTGGCTAAGAATGGCTTCCAAAGTGTGCAGGAATGGCCCGGTTGCCTTGAAACTTTGTATGCACATTTTTTCAAATCAGCCTCATGGTGGCGCTATAACAGGCAGATTCACGTTTTGGCTTATTCTATGGGGATACGTTATTCTACTCTTGAACTGTAGATCATACAATCAACATCTTTTTTTCCCTGGATTTTGTGGCATTTCTTCCTTGGCCTAGTGGGTTCATGGCAACCGGATGCAGTGTTCATGATCATTTGGCATTGCAGGCACATGTAGCAAAGGCCATCAGGATCGGGACAGTTGGGCCTCAAAACCGCACGCTGAGCCTAGGTGCCTGCACTGATGCACCAGTGGCCCTGGCTTTCAAAACACTTTTTGCTACTATTACTACTTTTGATGATTTTTTCCCAATCTCACACAAATCAGTAAGCAATCTCTGTATGTGATCAAGATGTACTTTTTTGCGGGAGGGGTCTGTTTTGCCCAACATGCTACGTAATATGAACACAGCGTCCAATCAGCGTAATAAAAAAAATCAACCAAACAAACTAGTTTCTTACAGAGGATTACCCGGATGGTCAAATAACAATACACAGAAGACTCTAGCGGGAGCAATCATTCAGCCCCTCTATGAGTCCACGTCGTATAGTATCGCGAGTCTCGCGACGCCCCAAAGGCCCTGAAAACAAGGATCCAAACAGCCCAAAACAAACTAATTAGGGTCCTGCTTATCCTTCCTCCTGGGACTCACCTCACTGCACCAGTCTAGCGTGCGGTGGCTCAAAGTAGATGATAGAGTACAGCATCTTGCAATGGGCCTTGTGTACACGATGCACTACACCACTAAGATACCCATGTACCTGAGTATGAGTTAAAGAGAAGGATCTCAATGGAAACAAGCCTCGGCTTACCTGAGTTTCCTTTTACTTGACCAGTGAACTGTACTGTCAAGAAACTGTACATTTTCCTATGCAAACTTCTAAGAAATATTTCAATCAATCAAAAACAAACTTTGCATGCACACCCCCAGTAGGCCCAGGAAGATCCGTCACCCCAAATGATTCAAATAGGCCCCATGCATGGTGGCACCGTGGCACTGTAAGAGGTCAGTTCAAGTTTTGTAGTTTCATTGCAATTGCCCCTCTCCATCGTGAGTGAGAGACAAATTGGACTGCAGCTTTCATTTGATCTTTTTTACAATTTTGTTTTTGTTTTGTACCTGTACTGTATTTTTCTACTCTGTAAAGTACTTTGGATTGTCTATCTGTACAAAATAAATAAATGAAGCTGCATTTGCCTGCCTGAAGACCCCCTGTCCCTTAGTGGGGATGCTTCCCCTTTTGGTTTCCCATGAGGAAAAGCTATGGCATAAATCATATGCCTTGGTGTAGCCTATTTTTTCATGTTTATGAAGGAGCTGAATATAAATTGTGTGTGCGTGTGTACATGCGTGCGTGCGTGCGTGCGTGCGTGTGTGTTTGGAGCAGTGAAACCGGCTCCCTATAAACAGCTACTAGAAAAAAGCCCCCTGCGGGGGCTTGGTCCCTTATGTAAAAGTCCCCTGTACCCAGAGATGGATACAGTCCAGAGGGCAGCAAAGCAATACAAATTTAGGATAGCTCAACATTAACTCATTGAGTGCCAGCCTATCACCACTAGAGGGCGCCCAGTGACCAGAGAATAATAGAGATATGCTGGTAATGCATGCCCAAGCCCTGGAGCCATGACTTTTTTTACAAAGGAAAGGACACTTTCCTTTGTGCATGTACAGGAAGAGGATGAAGTTAGCTTGAAGTTAGCTATTGGCTACCAAGCATTTTAGAAGCCTTATTTTCGTCAACTTAGCCATGATTAAACCTTGCACACCTCATGCATGGGAAAAAAACAGAGAAGAATGAGCTCTAAAAAATCCAATGCAATCCTGGATTGCATTGGAGTGGATTTGTGCAGTTTGTTCACAGCTTTCAAACAAAAAAATCCGATTGGAAATCCGTTCAGGCATTCTTGAGATAATCGCCATTATGTTTTACATGTAATGTAAACAAAAATGGCTGCCCTGTATGTTAGATGGGGTTGTATGGGGGTGGAACATGCAAAATCGCGATTGAAATCATGTTCACCAGATTTGATGGGGTCCCAAAAAAAAAAAAAAAAATTCAAAAATTTTTTTTTTTTTTTTTTTTAAAAGCCGAACTTGTTCGGGATCGGCACACTACGATACGCTAATAAAGCCGAACTAGTTCGGGATTGGCACTCAATGAGTTAAATATGCAGTTTTTTCCAAAATGCAAAAATATATATATAGGCGATCTGTAATTTGGTTAAACATGGATATTTCTGTAACTGTAGAGAACACATAGCATATTTTGTGTAGGCAATTTTATTTCAGTTCTAAAAAGGTGTAATAGTTGTGAGTGACATGGCCATGAACAGTGACATAGGTAGTACAGTAATTAGGTACACATACACTCTCACGGGGGAATGCATTTTTCCTAGAAAAAACATCTATAAAAACTCACCCTTCGGGAAGGTGAATAATGTCTGTCATTAAAAGTGCGGTGCTATTCGGGCAAAAGTAGATGAATTGTAGAGTTTGTAACAGTTTATTGGCATGTTGAATGAGTGACAGTGATCGAATGAGTGAATGTTCTGTTATTTAAAAGAAAAGAAAATTAAAGGAGTTCGGTATAAACAATGTTGTCAGTTGTTCCCTCGTCATTACCCTCAATGAATACTTTGACATTGCTGGCCCTCTTTCCCCTGGAGAAGGCTGTGTACAGTTGGCCATGAGCGAATACTGGTTGAGGCAAGTAGATGCCAACTCGTTCATTCTCTTGGCCCTGACCTTTATTGATGGTAACAGAGAAAGCTAATCTGATAGGGAACTGTCGTCTAATAAAGGTGAAGGGAAACTCATCACTTCTGTCATGGTGAGGTATCCTTGGGAGGAAGATTCTTTCACCCCTGTTTGTGCCTACTGCAATCTCACACGCAATGACTTTGTCCATCATCTGCAGTACTACCATTCTGGTGCCATTTTTGAGAGTGCGGTCAGGACCAGATTGCAGGTTTCTAAGAAGCATGACTGGTGCTCCTAGTTTCAACTTCAGGTTATGATCAGGGATTCCAGATGGTGTCAGTGAATTGAGGAATTCCATAGGCATAGAGTCCTTGTAATTGTCCTCCTGAACAGAATCAGCTGAAAAGTACACTCTCTCTTCTCCGGGGAAGTCAGTCATGCAGCGGTTGTTGATTTCTCTGATGTTGTTGTTCAGAGGAGTGTACACAGTGCCTTTGAGAAGGTTGTCTTTGTCGACACATCCATTTTGCAGGTCAGGAAAGGTGTATGAAATCAGTGTATTCAGGTCCTTAACCAAGTGGTGTGGTGGAATGTGGACCTGAATTTCGGTGTCCCCTTGCGTGTGTTTGCCTTCTCCTAATGCAAGGAGATAGTTTGAGAACTCTTTCTCAGCTGTGTCTGTCCTCATGTTGGTGTTGAGCTTGTGTTGTTTGATGAGTGGATAGAGTGGTGACATTTGTATGCAAGCTGTAACTATCTGGGCCCTGCTTGCTCTTTTGAGAATGGGGAGAGTCTGCCTAGGGTCTCCACCCAATAGGATAGCTTTGCCACCCCAAGGTTGCTCGGACTGCATCAGGTCCCTCAGTGTTCTTTCAACACACTCAATGTTAAAACGATTAACACTGAAGATTTCGTCCCAGATGATTAAGTTGCTGGCTTTGATTAGCTTTGCCAGGGAGGACTCGGCTTTGATGGCACAGACAGAGTCTTCAAATATGGGGATTGGGATCTTAAATCTTGAATGAGCGGTCCTGCCACCCTCGAGGTTTTGAGCAGCCAAGCCTGTGCTGCCGACACACAGCACAATGCCATTGTCTGCTCTAATCGTAGCTGCAATAACCTTAAAAGTAAAGGTTTTTCCATATCCTGCAGGGGCATTCAGAATGAACTGTCGTGTGATGTTGTCTTGTTTTGGTGTGTGTACTGCTTGATAGACAGCATCACAGAGTGCCTTCTGTTCCACATTCAGCTTAGGAGTCAGCAAGTGTACAATTTGTTCCTGTTCCATTGTGTTGAAATCTTCAGACCTGAAGATTTTTGTCAGCTTTTCCTGCTCAGTCAGTGCTCTTGGCTGTGGCATGTCCTTGTAGTTGGATAGACTACCCCCCATTTGTGAGAGCTCATCATCAATTGCAAGTAGTACCAGATTTTGTATATAAACCTTGTCTACTGCATCTTTGGGGCACCTCTGTGCAGTGGCTTCCTCGTGAACAAAGTCATCACTGAGCTGTTCCACGAATTTTTTGAACAGATGTGTGGGCTGTGATGGGTGACAGTAGTGGAGGATGATGGCAAAAGTTTCTCTGACTTTTTTCGGGGATGCGTAGGTTGAGACCTCATGCATGGCGGTTATCCATTCTCCATCATCTTCAAGCAAGCCCATGGCTAAAGCTGTGTCTTTGAACGTGTCATAGTGGTTGCCGTCACACACCTTAAGGTCGTCATAGGTCTGTGGTCCCCTTATATGAGCCAGAAGCAGTTTTAAGTAGAATCTCTCTCCTTGGTGCACTGACACATTGGACATCCTGCCTATTGTCCTCGGAATGTCTCTGTTCTTGGGTGGGTTCACTCTTTTCTTCCACGTATGGGTGTTGGTCATCCAAGTATAGTATTCTGGAATCTCCTTGTAGAGATATTGTCTTGCGTCGGGGTCACTGCTGTTTAGGGCAAAGAAGGCCAGCAATGTTGTGGGTTTGGCTGCTGTTAGGGCCTCCTGTGCATGGCCTTCTCTGAAGATGATATTTTGCTGGCCCTCTGTGTGGATGGCGAGAGTGCTGACAGCAGGGATTCTGTCTTGGATCTTGTACTCCATTGTTCTCCAGTGTGCATCATGTGCATCAATGGTCCTGGCATTAATGAATTTGGAGATCTCATCTTTATCTTCAATGTTGACAGTGCCAACATCAACTCCCTTGTGGATATATTTATACAGGTATTTGATGGTGTGAAAGGAGCCGACAAATTCAACGTTGAGGTGGCACTTGTACTTGAGAAGGGTGAAGGGGTTGTAAGGCACAACGTGGCTGCTGTCAAAAATAAAGCCATCTTTATTTGTATAGGTGTGACCGTCAATGGGCCGTCTGTACTCTGGGTAGCCATGACCGTTATGTGGAAGTCGAGTGCTGTGACAGAACGGTTTTGGGAAATTCTTGCTACAGACGCCGTTGACCATGCAGGGGCTCTTGGAGTTTGCTGTCCCACAGGGGCCATGGAGCATGAGTTTAGTCACCAGGCTATACAGCTCTGGCTCCTTCTCTGGGTCAGGTATGTCTGCTCGAATTATTTGATCTATGTCATCCACAGTCAAGATCTCATGTAGGAGCAGCAGGATGTGGGCATGTTTCAGTCCTCTTGTCTGTCCCTCAATGGTGTGTACTCGTGCTTTCATTTTCCCAAAGATCCCCAGCTTTATGTCGTTGAGGAGACCATCCAGACTCCATTTGAACACTTTGTTGACAATGTCTGGTCGGTCACTGGAGCGCTGTCCTTGAAATATGTTAAGGAGTACACCTTCACCGTTTTGGTTTGAAGTCATCGTTATGAAGAGGTCAAACTTCCTGTACTTGGTTGCTATGGCAAGGGCATCTAGATAGTGCTTATATAGGTATCTGGGGCTCCCAGTGTGTGAAGATGGAAGAATGAGGTGTTGACCAACTCTGGTTGCCACAGTATGTTCTGGAAGGTTTGGCTGAGTACTCATGACGTCAAGCAGACCTGAGTACTGGTGGGTTCTGTACTTGTCCTGAAGTTCTTTAGTCCTGTAATAGCTCATCCGAGAGGCTTCAATTTTGCTGTATTGATCACAGAAGTATTCTTGAGTAAGTCTCCCTGACTTGAGTACCGTGTTGAATGAGTTGGTTCTCTGTTGTAGATGGAATCTGAAGAACTCTTGTTGAGAGACGGGTTTGCTTGAGTTTGAATTAACCTTCATGATGGGGTTGTCGATGCTGAAGCCAGCATCTCCATGTGGCAAGATCAAGGGATAGGTGGCTGGGTCATACATAGGGTGGAGTGCATTGATTCGTGTAGTCTGTCTTTGATTAGGTGCATCAGCTGGAGTTCGGTATAGTATAATGTCCCTAGGTGCTGTCTGGTCTCCTGGTGCCACAACAACAACGTCAGGGACATCAGGGTTATGGTGTTTCTTCTTTGCCCCCTGGGAGCTTTTGGACTTGAATACCATTTTGAGTTCCTGAGTTGGGTTTGCGTTGAATATTTCAGCTCCGGTTTTAAAGAATTTGACTAATGGGTTAACCGTTTTTAATTGATCTTGGATCATGGTCAAAGTATCTTCCTGAATAAGTCCGTCTCCCAGAGCCTGATCAAGGCGGTTCTTAATTTCATTCTGTTGATCAAAGACAAAGATTTGTGCAAATTTTGGTTTGTTTATGCTGTCAGGAAATACTGCTGAGGGAAGGCTGTGGTACATTTGGCCACTCATCTTGAATATTTTTGGAAAACCTTTTAAGTCCACTATCTTCCCAGTGACACTTTTTGAAGCCATAGATACTAACCCATTATACTGCCTGATGTTGTCCATGAATTGCTTGGATTGTTCAGAGTTCCTGTCAAACAGGGTCTTTAGTGCAGGAGGGGGATCCTTGAATGGCTGGAGTTGGATCTTTCCATAACTACAACAGGCACTGAAGGTTATTTTACCGTGAGAGGTTTTGGATGTTTCCCAGGGGAACATGATGGCATTGCATGAAGTGCAGACACTGTCCATTGCAGGTGTATGAAAGGCAACAATTTCTGTGAGCTGTTGTGGTAGTGTCCAGGCTCTCCTGAAGTGTTTGTCCTTTAGTTTTCTCCTTTGAGATGGATTAGAGTGTGTTCCGTATTGATGGTCTTCACAGCGTCGTTCTGCAAAGTGAGATTGGACAACATGCATGACTTATGAATAAAGTGATTTGGGGAAAAGTGTGAAATGTGTGACTAATATAGCATTTGTAAAGAAAAGTATTTACTTTTGTTGGGGGGCGTCTTTGATGAGCGAGACTGCCTCTTTCTGTGGCGGCTGCTGTCATTGGGATTAGCTGAGAAGTGAGTGAAGACAGGGGGGAAAAATAATTAGGGAAATAATAGTGTACAGTTGATGTGATATGGTGTAGGACAGTGTTTGTGACAATGATGTTGTTTTGATAGAAAATCTGTCAGTGTGCTGGGTACCTGTTGCCTCGGTCACTTCCAATGACAGGGTGTGGCTGTTTCCCGGCTGTGGTAGTGTCGAGGCTCTCCTGAAGTGTTTGTCCTTTAGTTTTCTCCTTTGAGATGGATTAGAGTGTGTTCCGTATTGATGGTCTTCACAGTGTCGTTCTGCAAAGTGAGATTGGACAACATGCATGACTTATGAATAAAGTGATTTTGGGAGTTGTGAAAAGTGTGAAATGTGTGAATAACATAGCATTTGTAAAGAAAAGTATTTACTTTTGGTGGGTGGGGTGTTCAATGATCGAGACTCCCTCATTCGGAGGCGTTTCTTGTCACTGCATGTAGCTGAGAATTGAAAAGAACATTAGTGGAGAATTAAAGAAATATATAGAATTAAGTATTTCTGACAATATAGTTTGTGTATGCATGATCTAAAAGACATTATGTGTAATGTACACAATGCAGTAGGAATTGGTGGATAGTAATTTGTATATTTACTGTACCTGTGGCCTTTGGCTGCACAAATGGGTCACTCTGTGAGATTGTGTGGCTGCTCGTCTGATGGCATCCAGCTGAGATTAGAAATGAGAAGTGTATATTACCCACAATATAAGCAGGCATCACAGTGTTTAAAACGCATTTGGTAAATAATATTTAAAATGCACACACAATAGATGGATAGTAATTAATACACGAATAAAATGTGCATGCAGGCAGAACAATTCATTCATATATTATATATCATATACCATATGTTGAAAACATATATATAAATTGTGTCATTATTTAGTGCTGATTTTGTTCTGAATTGTGCTGGAAATTTTTGAATTTGCGCTGGTATCATTTTTGAGATATTTCAAGTTATAGTTTTGCTGAGCCTTGCACCCCCAATTATTTGGCCCCAAATTGGGGGAAAAAGGGTCTCATTCTTTAGTGCTGGATGTGCTCTAATTTGTGCCGTTGAAATCATCAATTGTACTTTTATGGTTGTGAGGTTGTGAATTAGCAGATTTAGCAGCATTACAGGGGTGTGGCCAACAGAGGGCGATGGAGATAATGGTAGAACATAGAAGCAGAACAGTGGTGTTATGTTGAACAACTAAAAAGTGATACCAGCACAAATTATAAAATTGACGGCACAATTCAGCACAAATTCAGCACTAAAGAATGACACCATTTTTATATATTGTTTTCATCATATGGGGTGCCAACTTCACAGAGGTAGTTTCCAGCACTTTAAACTACATTGATTACACACACACACACACACACACACACACACACACACACACACACACACACACAAAGTTAGGAATGCGCCTGGGGGTGGAGAAGTGAGTTTGCTATGGGGGGGAGAATGTTTATGACACACCAAGCAGCAGGGTGTAGGAACATAACAATGCACATCGATGTTGTGTGGGGGAGTAGACCTACATACACACAGACACACACACACACACACACACACACACATACACACAAATGCAACACTTACACGAATGACACACACTGCATGGAGCATCAACGGACGTCGGACGTTGCCGTTGGTGTTATACACCGAATGGTGACCTATAGAAAACGGTGGCTGCGATGTTTTAAATAATGTTTATGTCATTTCTACACAGATGTTGTTTGTTTTAGGTAGTATACACACGTGTGGTCGGCGCGCGCGCGTGCGTGCGTGCGTGCGTGCACAGTCATACAAATGAGGGTGAATAAAGCAACAAAAAAAAACATCACAATCTGTCAGCAAGTATTGAAAGAAAGTGAACAAAATAGAAGCACGACACAGTACACAGACGTGTTCTGTCAGCAAGTATTGAAAGAAAGTGAACAAAATAGAAGCACGACACAGTACACAGACGTGTGTGTGGTCGGCGCGCGTGCGTGCGTGCGTGCGGAACAGTACTTTTACCTAAGTTGAAACATTTCAGTACTTTTCCACTCGGAGCATTAACGGACGTTGCCGTTGGTGTTATACACCGAATCGTGACCTATAGAAAACGGTGGCTGCGCTGTTTTAAATAATGTTTATGTCATATCTACACAGATGTTGTTTGTTTTAGGTAGTATACACACGTGTGGTCGGCGCGCGTACGTGCGTGCACAGTCATACAAATGAGGGTGAATAAAGCACCAAAAAAAACATCACAATCTGTCAGCAAGTATTGAAAGAAAGTGAACAAAATAGAAGCACGACACAGTACACAGACGTGTGTGGTCGGCGCGCGTGCGTGCGTGCACAGTCATACAAATGAGAGTGAGTGAATAAAGCAAAAATCACAATCTGTCAGCAAACTATTTTAAGAAAGTGAACAAAAGTAAGTAACTATTTTAAGAAAGTGAACAAAAGTAAGTAAATAATCACCTGTTGTTGATGCTTCTGCTGCTGTTTCTGTTTCTGCTGCTGCTGCTGCTGCTGTTGCTTTAACCACGCGTAAATAGTGTTTGCGTTTATGACGGCCAAGGGATGTCTTTTTTTTTCGTCCCATGTTTTTACACGGGAGGTGTAAAAGGAAGATCTGTCCCTATAAAGGATGTCGTTTCTTGAGTGTTTAATTTTAACAATAACAGGTCCTGTTTTGTTTGCTGGTTGTGTCTGTGTGACGATAACTCTGCGAGTACAACAGCTGTTGGCACATGCGCAGTTGGTAATGGGTGGTCCTAGCGGGCAAAATAGCTGGCTAAAAAGCGCCTGAATAATTTTGTTTTATATTAACTGTACGCTAATGTAAGTACATTGATGGTGGCAAATGTGCCTATAACGTTGGCAGAGTACTGATCAGTACATATACAAAGCGTGGAACCTCTAAGATTAGTGGTTTGCTGGGAATAGGGAGCAAACGCCATTGCCACTCCATGGACGGACTCCATGGACCCCTTCTCCAATAAAAAGATGTAAGATGTAAGATGTAAGATGTAAGATGTAAGATGTAAGATGTAAGATGTAAGATGTCCATGGCTATGTGGGTGGGTGGTTGGGTAGCTTGTCTGTAGCCTGGCAATACCTTTGCTGACCACACACGCACGCACGCACGCACGCGAACACACACACACACACACACACACACACACACACACACACACACACACAGTTCTGGAACTGCTCAAATTCACTGCTCCACTTCAAACCGAGGTTTGATTTTTATTTATTTAAGTTCACTGAAATAAAATCACAGATTTTAAGCATTTTCGCTATTATCTTTAACTTGCCCTCATCTTATTCTCTCTCTTCTTCCTTCTCTTTCCCTCCTTCACGGACCATAGGACTAGGCTAATTGGTGGAAGGACAGCTCCACTAAAAATATCTGAGCTTTTTTTTTAAATAGCTGAATTAGTTAATCAACCAATTTCTCCAGACCTTTTTTTCATGCGTTCTTTATTACCTTACATCAAACCATTCAATTTGGACATCCCTAATAGTTCATGGTTGCAGATATTAAATTCAAGGGCTCATTATATGCCGAACAAAATTAGGACGTGTGTCACGTGAGCCTATAAATTGCTGATTAATTAGGCAAATAATATCAAGCTTCCTAATGTCACTTGAGCAATTACCAATTACCTCCGACTCTTGTTTAAGTGCTTTATTATTATGCCAGCTTGCCCTAGTTCATGTCTGCTCATACGTTTTGTCACAACCTACCTTGCACGTCTAATTGGCAGCGCTTTGTGCCTTGCCCTGCTCTAATTACCCTTATTGCTCAATGTGCGTCTGCAACGCATGTGTGGGTGTTTGTGCACGCGTGTGCACGTTGTTCGGTGAGCAATCTAGTGGTGGGAGCTCAGGTGCGCGGAGCTATGGGTTGCAGCGGATGTAATAAAAGTAAGAAATCATTAAAGGGGCGCCTCCTCCTCCCGCCTCTTACCCGTGTGATGAGATTGTGCGGCGGCGTATGGTGGCGTGTGCTGTTCATTAGGGAGGAGGTGTGAAGGGTGGTGGTGATGTTGGGTGGGGTTGGGGCCAATGGGGGGAGGGGTACCATGTCTTCTTAATTCAAAAGAAAGAGCTAGCCTGCCTATGTTGGGTGTAGTAGGCCTAGTCTACCAGGTCCAGGCACGTGCACACATAGACCCGCCTGTAAAAAGTGCCCTCTCCAGACCATGAATAAGTAGGCCTACCGAAAATAGCAGACCTCCAAGCTCTTGGAGGTCTGCTATTTTCGATATTTTCAGCAAAAGGCCCTTTTAGAAATGTAAGCCCCTGCCTCTCTAACATTCTCTGCACGTCCCTGTATTCTACTCTCTAAAGGCATCGATGTTATTATTATTAGTTATGGTTTGCGGGCGTGCGACCGGACCGCACCTCTGGGACGACTGGACCAAAGCTTTGGGCGAGAATTCGTGCCAGTTTTTCAGGGCAAGTGTGAATTTAGGCGAGCGATCAACCGGCCGGACGGGGGACGACGGGGACACACAGACACACTGCTTTTATTGGACACATCCGAATGCGTCAAGAGCTGCGGCGCCGGCTTGACTAAATTCTGTACCGCAGAAGAAGGGGGCTTCGTTCGTACTCGGAGGGAGAGCGAGAGAGAGAGAGAGAGAGAGACCAAGTGAGAGAGAGAGGAGAGGAGAGGGAGGGACCATAACAACGATCTGTCAGATGAGGCTGCACGGGGACGCTTCTGTTACGTGATACACACTCTGGTCCCTTCCACACAGAGAGAGACTGACAGAGAGAGGAGAGCAGCATCACATCGGCTTCTTGCGCATGGTCAGCACTCTACGCATCATCTGAGCATCTCTTCTCTTTTGCCTGACGGTTATCATCATCATCAGCGGATCTGACTGCGAGGAGGAGGAGAAACGCGTCTCTACACAGCCACCGACACAAGGTAGGTAAACAAACCAACATTTGAAACGTCCATTAGATGTATCAACCGTCTGGCATTGGACTGCTACGGGAGACGTTTAGACGGGGCACCTTTGAAAGCTTGAATGCTTATTATAGCTCCTCTTAAAGGTGGTTATGATTGTTTCTATGATTCGTATGCTTTTTGACGCAATATAGGCTACTATATAAGCTAGGACACGTCCACTATCACTTATGCCATATGGTTATACTACAACCTATCTATCAGTATCGATATTAACAATTACTTTAAGCTTGTAGCCGCTGCCTGCTATGGTGATGGCTAGTTGTTGCCTTCCTGTCAAAAGGAACGCGTGGATTTAGCATCATTCATATGCCAGGTAGGTTTGGGAGATGAGTAGTAGTAGATAAAAGATGATCCAAAGGATAGTGCAGTAGCTCTACGGTACGCGCATCATGATCAGTGTAACCGCACTGTGTGTGTGGCTGGTTCGTGCCACGGGTGATATTGCAGACAGGTTCACCTGCCCTCCGCGAGCATCGATTGGGATGAGAACGGAGGAGAAAAGAGAAAAGATGCCAACTTTGTTTCTGACAATGTTCCTATATTGTGGGCCATTTCTGATCAAATAATAATGTGACAATTTCATCAAACATTAGAATCGTTTTATGCTTTTATAAAAAAATGTAGGCTAGCCAATGTATTGCACTTCTAGTCATAATTTGATCAACACCAGATAACTTATTTTTCAGCAGTTGACTCATCTTTCCAGATGCTTGAAAAGGGCCCCTTTCGTAACTCTGAAATCCTGCAGCTTATTGTGTATAGCCAGCAAAAAAGAGCTCAAAGCTGTAATCTAGTGTTTGGTAGTATAGTGTACGTAATACTGTGGCATTGTGGCAATGTGGCACTAAAGAAGAGAAGCATTTGTAAAGCCCCTGATGCTGAGTGTCAGAGAAGGAATGGGGCTATACTACTGTCTGGTATATATTTCCCCATTGCGAGTCAGGTAAACCCTGAAGATTTAAAGACTGTAGTGTTATTCTCTGGGATACAACAACTATCAAAACTCAAACTCTACTTTACACATCACAAGCTTACTCCAAGTGGGTGAAATTATTGTGTGCAAGCTTAAGTTCCAATAGGATTGAAGTTGTTAAATAAAGAATACAAATAAACGTAAAACATTAATGGAATGGGCTACAGGGAACAAGAATAACGCTGAGATATTCCTTAGATCTACTGTATATTCACATTTGAACAGACTGTATTGTTGACTGTATTGTTCTTATGAAACACCCATTGCTGACTTAAACAGATGTCGCCATGAAGGCTTTTCTGTAAATGCAAGGTGCCATCGATCTACCACTTGAATTGAAATGTAACTGACCTTTATCCGTTCATATAGCATGCTTAGACCTAGAATGAAATGCTCAAGCCTTTCATCGCACCCCGTCTTAGCTGTAGCCAGCAAGAAATGCAGTTGGTGAGCGCAGTATCAGGGCCGACTCAAAGAGTCCTTGTGCCTCTAATTAGGGGGCAAGAGCGCTGGGGTCAATCCCTCCATCTCAGAAAGATTTTACTCTGTGACACGGTCTGTATCTCGTGTGGAACTGCTGAGTGGCTCCAGTGTGTCAGATTGATGTGGAGATACAGAGCCGACACAGAGAAAGTGGAGGAATGCTTTGTTCTGCACAGAGAAGCCACCCTGTTATCTGATCTGAGAAGTGAGAACAGTGTCTGTTTCTAACTGTCCAGTGTGGTGGTGGTGGTGGTGGTGATGATGATGATGATGATGATGATGATGATGATGATTATGTTCATGATGATGATGATGATGATAATAGGCTACTTTATTGTTAGATCAAGCCCTGACATATAGCTTCACATGAGCTCTGTTTGTAACATCACAGTAAATCACATCATAAGAAACGATAGGCTACAAACATTATCATAACGTTACACTCGCAGAAGACAATATTCATGGGCCTTCAATGTAGGTTTAATCTGGGATTAAGGGACTGTTCAAATTGTACAGCATTACTGTCTGTCTGTCTGTCGGTTTATGTCCATATGGAGTTCTGTGTCAGACATGCCCAATTATGGAGTCCAGGCAAGCTCTGACATCACGCTGACTATCACACTCTGACATCACACTCAACCAAATCCCTTTTATGCTCATATATGGAGATCCCTGTGAGAACAGGGGAACCAAATCTCGTTTATGCCCATATGGAGATATGGAGATCCCTGTGATGCCAGGGGAACCAAATCCCTTTTATGCGCGTATATGGAGATCCCTAATGTCATAAACATTAAGCCCATATCTGTGAATATCTATGGGTACCAGGGGTCTCCATATATGGGTAACTGGTCCGATATACATCACTGGCCAGATGGCCAAGACATGGCGCGACCTCGCTTTTCACCCTTAGGCGTCTTACTGGTTTATACTATGTGCTGGGTGTTCGTCAGAAATAGGCCCGCCCACACATTTTTAAGGAACTTAAAGGAAAACGGTATTAACTCATTGACTGCGCCGCCACGAGTTTCCCGAGTTATTTCCATTGTCTGAGGCTGCGTCGCCCGAGTTTCACGAGTTGGGGCTGTTTTCAAGGTTTATGCAAAAGTACACTTTCCCCTAGCCTGTTACAAAATGTCATGTTTCTATGATAAAAGGGTGGTTAAAAATCACACATCAAAGTCAGCTTGTTTGAAAACAAAGGAGAAATCGACCTCCCCAGTCCCCATGACCCAAAGTGAACTCATTTATCAGGACACGGCTTCAGTTCTGCCGACACAGTGCGGCGCGGCCGCAGCAGTGGTGAAACAAAACTAGCAGATCTTCAAGCAGACCATTCTGCATGAATCAAAAACATTTTCACTTGAAAAGCTGTGACCTGCTGCACTGGGTCACCCTAACTCTAACCCACACACAGCTACATACCCACACAAAAAAGTTCAAAGTTTCTACAACAAAAGTTTACCAAAACGGTAAGACCCAGCAAGAAAACAATGGCTACATCAGAGCCTCGTAGCAACCGCCCGGCCTCTCAGGCCTCTCTATACCAAAACAAGCCAACACAAACACATCAACAACACAGCAACACCTCCCAGATGAAAGCATTGACAAATCAACACTCAAAGTGTTATAAAAGTTTCAACATAAACTTACCTCAGTGTGATGAGGAGAGCGTTGGTGTAACACACACACACACACAGAGAGAGACAGATAAGTCCAGTGCCGTTTAGTGTCAGTAGATCAGTAATCCTATAGTTTCATTCGTGTAGTTTTCTTTTTCTGTTTGTGAGCGGGTTTCATGCCCTCACCGCGGCACAGCAAGCGCCCGACGGCTAGCCATGGTTCGCCGGTCGCCTCTGATTCTGGTTCCCGTCGCGAACCAGCCCGATCCCTGGACACGGGCGCGGGGCTAACGGGCCTCCATCGAACCCCGGTCCTGGTCAGATCACCATGGATGCCTTTCTAATCGCCAATTTGCCCCGTCCGGAGACGGATACGGAGTACGAGACGGATGAGGCGGCGCCGCCGTCCCAACAACACACACCGCGGGCAGACATGGCTCCACTGCCCGCACTCCTCACGCCGGAATCGGTGGCTTGCGTGAGGCCACGCGAAGAACGCTCTGCCATGCCCATGTCGCCGAGAGATAACATCGAGACGCTCTCCCAGTCCCAGAGTGAGATGTATGTATTATCCATATCATTGATCCATTCAAAAACAGCAGATAGCAGTCACAGCGCATCACTTTGTAGCCTACTTTCCTGACTAACTAACTTTCGCTAAATTATTCACTCGATCAAATGATGTGTACTCTACAGGTCCGTGTCCGATGCAGATGATGTCATCGGCAGCACTGATGATTGTCAGAGCAGTATAATCAGAGAGTGGTGTCACCGCGGGGTCAGAAACAGCGCTGGTCACGTGGTTCATTGTCACTTTACACCTCATAGACTTCAATGCATTTTGTAAACTTCCGGTTGGCCGTTTATCACTATACGCCAATAGATGTGTGCGTAGAAGACCTGGCCCCATGAAGTGAACGGGAGTGACGCAACTCTCCATTCTAGGGCTCTGATGATTGTGAGTGGCACCCCCGGAGAGCAACACGCAACCGCAAAGACGACCCTTTCTATGCGCGTAAGTTGTGCACATGCAGCACACATTGCGCGCGCGTGCACACACACACACACACACACACACACACACACACACACACACACACACACACACACACACACACACACACACACACACACACAGTATATTCTGTATAATGTATTTATTTATTTAGATGAGTAACTAATCGCTCTGGGTCTACTAAATGCCTAAAACATTTCCCATGTCAATATGTTCAAAATAAAACAGCATAATGGCAAATATAAATGTATTTTTCTGTTCAAGTTATTCTAGTCAAGGTATTGATGTTTTGTCATTACCCATAACAGTAAAATACATATTCCCATTTTCACCATGCAGTACCCCTGCATACCCATAGTACACATACACCCACAGCAAACCTTTATGTATCTCATATAGCATTGATGCTTTTCTCACACACACACACACACACACACACACACACACACACACACACACACACACACACACACATGGAAACAGAACTTTTCATTCAATTTGAGGAGTAAATAATGTTTTTTATTTTGGTATGCGTTTTCAGAAGCTGATCAAGGAAGTGCTTCTCTGTCAGGCACTGGGACACAGAGACCTTCAAGCAAAGGAACAGGCAAAGGTAAGATAAAAATAATGATATTTTTTATATATATATATATATATATATATATATATATATATGTGTGTATATATGTGTATATAAATATAAATATATATATATATATATATATATATATATATATATATATATATATGTGTGTGTATATATATATATATATATATATATATATATATGTGTGTGTGTGTGTGTGTGTGTGTGTGTGTGTGTGTGTGTGTGTGTGTATATATATATATATATATATATGTGTGTGTGTGTGTGTGTGTGTGTGTGTGTGTGTGTGTGTGTGTGTGTGTGTGTGTGTGTGTGTGTGTGTGTGTGTGTATATAGGAGCTCCTGAGCTTCACCGAAGCCATTGTCGAAGCCTGGTGCACCCCGCGACCCACCCAACCCCTCTGGCCCGATCCTCGGAGTGTGAGGAGGTCAGCCCATGTCCCTGAGAAGATACCGCCCAGACCACGAAGGAGAAACCCTACAAGGGTCTGCTACATCTGCAGCAAAATACATAAGAAAAGGAGTGAGACCTCATTCTACTGCCCTCTGTGTCTTGTGCCTTTGCACAGGAGGCTTTGTTTCGAACGGTACCACGCAGAGATTGACTATGAGCATGCAAGCGGTGCTCGACGTCGACGATAGACAGACACATTTTGATGACATGAGTGTAGACATACTGTGTACCGATTTGTGTGATTTTAGGGCAAATTCTGTAGGAGCAGTGTCCAAAAATGTGTTTGAAAAAATCGGCCTGATGGTGGCGCTATATGGGACAGATCCATTTTGATGACATGAGTGTAGACATACTGTGTAGCGATTTGCGTGATTTTAGGGCAAAATCTGTAGGAGTAGTGTCCAAAAATGTGTTTTGAAAAATCGGCCTGAAGGTGGCGCTAAATGGGACATATCCATGTTGATGAGATGA
This sequence comes from Nannobrachium achirus, assembly GCF_963921795.1. Taxonomy (NCBI): domain Eukaryota; kingdom Metazoa; phylum Chordata; class Actinopteri; order Myctophiformes; family Myctophidae; genus Nannobrachium; species Nannobrachium achirus. The sequence goes on along the minus strand of NC_137815.1, from coordinate 59,007,817 downwards.
GTGTAGACATACTGTGTACCGATTTGCGTGATTTGAGGGCAAATATTGTAGGAGCAGTGTCCAAAAATGTGTTTTGCAAGAATCGGCCTCATGGTGGCGCTAGAAGAGGGGCATGTGAGAATTGATGGGTGGAGGTTGTAGGTTGGCAGGCAAGGAGTGTGTGTGCGAAATTTGGCATGGATCGGGGCAACGGTTGCGGAGATACGATGTGACGTGCAAAAGTGTGACGTGTGACGGACGGACAGACAATGTGCCCATTACACTGTAAGAAAATATTGTTTTTGTTTCAAATCATAAAGTAAGCATCTGATGTAATAAATAAAGAGCTGTGAGTAAAAAAAAATGAGTTGTTTGCTTGAAAAGAGACCATTCACAAAAACTTCTTTTTCTCCAGTTGTTATTCTGAGAGGGCTTGGTTTTGGTGAAACAAGGGTTTTCAAATGGCTATAACTAAAGAAGTGTACATGATAAAAACATAGTTTTTTTTTCTGTGGAAACTAGAAGTTATCCTCTTTCATCTGGGCCATGGCATGACATAGTCATCATTAGACAGAATTTAAAAAAAAATGGTAAACATGGTAAAAAATCAAGAAATGCTTGGCAACCTAGCTTGATAGTTCACTTTTAATGGTGGCAGTCAATGAGTTAAACCCCTGCTTTTCATTGTCACAGATTCAGATTCAGATTACTTTATTAACCATTGTGTAATACACATAGGAATTTGCTTTGGCATACTACATTTTTGCATTCAAATACATTTTTTCACATATAACAAACAAAAACAAACAAACACAAAACAACACTGACAGAACGCAACACACGTAGTCACCACAGCAGCCATGGGCGGCGCTGTCATGTGAGTCACATGACTCACATGACAATTTGTGCCTAATTTGGTGGGGGGAATCATGTTTCTGCAACAAACCGACATTTCTAGCATTTATTTCCCTTCTTTCGTGACTAACGTCAGAGGCCCAACTCAGTGACGCGTGGCCATGCCAGAATCTCGGGTCCTAGGTCGAAGAGGCTGGCTTCCGAGGGTGGTCTGTATAAGGGGCAGGGGGTGATTATATGGCGGCAGTCTGCTCAGGGTCACCGCACTCGCATGCCACACTGTCCGCCAGGCCCCACTTCTTCATTGATGTTTTAAAGTGACCGACCTCCTCCTATGGCGCCACCTCCTAGGTCCCAGATGTAGCGATGGACGCGGGAGGGCCCAGCTGCACTCCTGCTTGCAATCGACTGCCAACCAACCATGCATTTATTTCCCTATGAGTAAAAACTGTGTAAATTAAACGGTTCTGTGTTGTTTAGAGGCTCACATTTGGGTCAGATTGAACACATTTTTGGCAAAATGTCTGAAAACTCTCACTAGTACATTGATCACATGACTTCATAATGTGTACCATTTTGTGTGAGTTCCTACAGACAAAATCTGTAGGAAATAGGAATAGTAGCATAAATTGTGTTTTGATGAAAACACAAAACGTCAGAAAATGTAGGCAGAAATGGGCAAGGCCTATATGGGGAGTTCTGTCATGATCCAAGTTCTGTCATGATCCAAGGAATCCCGGGAAAGGAAGTTTGATTGTACAGCCTACGGTGGAGGAGTTATTGGTCAAAATGTGATGTGGCCTGTTGTGGCGGCACCATGAGGCTGAATTGAAAAAAATTGGGGTAGAGGTTCTGCCTTGGCCTACTGGAAGTGTGACGCACACACGCACGCACACACACACACACACACACACACACACACACACACACACACACACACACACACACACACACACACACACACACACACACACACACACACACCGCCTGTTCCAGGCCAGGGATAATAACGTTGTGGACAAATTATTTTACCATCATGTACTTACGATACTGTAGAACACTCACAATCACAGAATATATAAATATGTAGGCTGTAGAAGCCTTTACCTGTAGACCTATACAGCGAGGGGCATCGGGTTGCCTTAGTAGGACGCGTGCGTGAAATTCAATGTCCAAAAAGTTGTCTCAGTTTGGATATTTCAATCCTTTTATTTTGCATAAAGTTAAGACATACAGTGATCCAAAAAATGTATTGAAAGCCAACAAAACCTGCGTGGCGACACACGACACGGTCTAAAACTGTTTGGCGTTTTCCCCTTTGCACACCTGAGTTGCCAAGGCCATTGCCAAGTATAAATGTAGCCACCCCCTGTGGCAGTACCCACCCCCTGTGGCGGTTGCCATGGTAACAATGATGCTACACCTCTGTGATGCATGAAAATAATAAACAAAAATAAACAATTGTATTTTGGCTCCAACACTCCGGCCCCTAATTGAGGATGGCAGGAGGCCAGGAACAATTCAAAAATACTATTACAATGGAGCCAAAACAATTATACAAAACAAAAACAAATTTTCTCAATGTAAGATGTTTCAAAATCATAACTGTGGCTGGGCAAACCAGTGAACTCATTTTTGTCCATGTAGTGCCTAATGCTCCAGTCCAGTCCTGTCGGCATAGGTCACCAGGACTCTTGCAGGCAACCTGTTCGTCTGAAAAGTCGGCTGTCCCTCCATACTTTTCCTCTGCTGCTCCCATAGCAGAGGCAGGTATTCTTATCGGCCAGGGTTTCACTAAAGGTCCAAGATGCATTCGACTCATCTTCATCTCCTTTTGAGGAGGCCTTCCATGGTGTCTGTAGAAGAGTTGGACACCATTTTCTGGTTGCTGCATTGGCAGCGATGTTCCATTCATTTCTCCTTATTCTGGAGTGAACATGGTTTGTCCCACCATGTTCCACGTGTTCGTTGATGGTCTTCAGGATTGGATTTGAAACATGGAGGTCTTTCGCGAGGTGAAATTTGGCTTCCTCAGACATCTCTGCCCTACTCAACCTCCTTTCAAATCTGTTTGTGGGCTTTCGGATTTGATTGGCAATATGGAGGTCTTTCGCGAGGTGAATTCTGGATTCCTCAGACATTTCTGCCCTACTCAACCTCCTGCCAAATCTTAGGAGCCCATCCTTCAGAATGGGGTTCAGTTTGTCATCATTCCTTTTCAGCGTTCTTAGCCCAGTGTGTTGCCTATCAACACCACCACAATCTTTGTGGGGCAATTCCTCCATATTTATTATGGAGGTCCTGTTGGCAGCAGCTGGGTAGCCACTGTTACGCTCCTCAATGTCTTCTGGTGGGGGACCATTAATGACCCACCCCAGTAGGGTCTTAATGGCGTATGGCCCATTGCCACGGCTGTTCACCACTCCCCTGGGCTCAAGCAGTTTAGAGGCATTGGTACCTATCAACAACTCTACAGGAGCCTGAATATGAGGGACAGAAATACCATCCAAGTATTGCCACTTAGACAGTTCTTTGTCTTTGATGATGTTATGTGGACTTACTGGCATTCTCTTCTGAGTGTAGACTTTAGGCAGTTCATAAAACTGATTACCAGTGAGGCTTGCAATCTCCAAGTTGGTAAGTATGTAGCTGGGGACGGATGCCTTTGGTCCCATAGTCAATAAGCTGATTTGTGTTCGCTTGCCTTTAAGGTTCAGCTTTCTCATGAGGGCTTCTGAACAAAATGTATCGGTGCTGCCTGGATCCAAGAAGGCGTATGTTTTAATAATTTTGTCACCCTCGATGGACTTCACCTGTACAGGTAAGATGGAGAGAATGCCATTGCTCTCTCCGGCCCCTGTTTGCCCATATGCTTGCAAAGAGACGAGCGCATTACTTACTGCTGGGTTTCTTGGTTGGTTTGGGTTCGTGTTGCTTGCGCTCTCCGCTTGAAAATTGATGTGAAGAATGCTGGGATGGTTTTGGTTGCAGACGTTGCAGGTCAAACGCTTCTTACAATTCCTGCTAAGATGTCCAATGTGGAGACAGCCAAAACAGATTCCTTTTTTCCTCATAAAAGTAATCTTGTCCCTGTGCGTTCTCTTTTCAATCTGAGGACACTGGTCCAGAGAGTGATTTTCAGAGCAGCATAAACAAACTGGATTTTGAGAGGCCACAGTGCCTTGCCTTTGAACTGGGTTAGAGCTTTCTTGGTCTTCTGTAATAGGGGTGTCAATGGTAACTGTGGTTGCAAAACTTTGTCTTCTTTGGACCATGTCTCCTCGGAACCGGGGTTTGATTTGTGTTTTCATCCTATTACATCCTGCATTCTGTGGTGTACTTTGGATGTCTCCAAAGACCGGATCTGAAATGATCTTGACTTGGCGCTCGATGAATGTGACAATGTCTGTAAATTGTGGTCTTCGATGGTGCCTTTCCATTATCGAACATGCAGAGACTCTCCAATTCTCTCTTAGCTTAAATGGGAGTTTCGAGACCAATATCTTCATGTTCGCTGGCATATCGAGTTCTCTCATATACAGCACATTCTCCATAGCATTACAGCACTCCCGAAGGAACAGAGCATAGGCTTGAAGAGATTTTGCATCTTCACTCTTCACCAACGGCCAGTTGAGCATCTTCTCCATGTAAGCTGCTGTGATTTTGTATTCGTCGCCGAAGTGTTGTTCAAGTAAGCATTTTGCCATGTCGTAGCCTCTATCTGGTGCCATGTGCTGACAGCTACGCACAAGCTCCTTGGGCTGACCCCTGGTGTACTTTTCCAAAAAATACAAACAATCACCTTTGTTTCTTGTGTTCTTCTCTACACAATGTTCAAATGCACGAATAAAGGTCCTATATTGCAGGGGGTCTCCATCAAACCAAGGGATCTCTCTTGGTGGTAATAAATGAGTGGTTTGCTGCTCCACTAGCATTTCCGTTATGTCATTTTGTCTCTGTAGCAGGTTGCATATAGCGGAAGTGTCGTTGTTTTGGGAAGTTGTAGCCGTGTTTGTTTGCTGAACAGAAGGGCCCCTGCATATTGAAGTGTCCTGAGTACTGCCCTGCAATGCATCCCAAGATACACGTGTTCTTTGAACAGTTGGTGGTTGTATTTGAATGCGTGTTGGCTGTTGTTCCAGGTGTATCGGTTGTTGAACAGAATGTGTTTGCCATAGCGATGGTTGCTGTTGGACTACTGGTTGTCGAGCAGGTTGTTGCTGGTGTGGTGGTTGAATAGACTGTTGCTGTGGTAGTAGAGATAGCTGCATAGGAAGTTGAATTAGCTGTTGCTGTGGAGTTAACTGAGTGGAAGTTTGAATAAACTTTTTAGCTTGAGGATTGAGTGTGGTTGTGGGTTCCTTTAACATGGTTCCTTTTCTGTGATAAGATTCTATTCCATCCGAAAGGGTGAGTGAAAGGGCTTGGCGACTGGGGGAGTTTAACACTGCAATTTTGGCATCAGTAGCCCTCAGTTGTGTGTCAAGCTCCATCATTTCCTTTTTCCTCTTTAGCATTTCTTCCTGCTCTTCCATCATTTCCCTGTTCCTTTTCAGAATTTTCTCCTGCTCCTCCAGAGCGTACTTCTCCTTTAATGCAGCGGCTTTGATCACTAATGCAGCTCTCTCTGCCTCTGCCTGTAGGCAAGCTGATGCTGTGGAAGATCTGCTGCTGGTCCTGCTGATTCCAGACCTTGTCTGACTTTTAGCAGTTTTACTCTCCACATTTGAAATGCTATCCGTTGGTTTAATTAGGTTTTCATCATCATCATCATCATCATCATCATCACCATCATCATCCTCATTTTCCACAGCCTTTGTATTTTGGGTCCAAGCATTCACTTCATCAACAAAGTCATTTACATTAATCATTTTTGCATTAAACCACAGATCATGCTTTGCCTTCTCCTCTGGAGGCAATATTTGCAACAGGGCCTTCTGCGCACCTCCTGCTTCCTTGATTACGTTCAAATATTTCATAAATAAGCATTGTACCTCCTGTTTGGAACCAGTTTGCATCCACTCCCAAATGCTCTTTTGCATGTTAGATGCCTTATTCAATTTAGCCTTTCTTTCCTTTTGCAACGTCTCCAGTTTGTCCAACAGGGCCTTAGGTGTCAGTATGCTTTTTCGTTTTGTAACAGGGGTCTCAGTTTCGACATTTGGAGTGGTTTGACCTGTATTTTCAGCTGCTGTGGGCTGTGGATGCTTTGCAGACAGCATGTCTGATTCAATCTGCGCAGGTTCAAGTTCACGTTCGCCCATTGCGTCAGTACGTGTTTCAGCCGTGGCGGGCTGTTCAACCACGAATAACTCATTTGGATCCATCCCATCAGACATAACAGCAATGCAATATAATACCAACAGTTCAACGATAAAACAGTGCCTTCAGTGAAATCGGAATAATGCGCAAAACCAACAATAAGAACCTCAAACCTTCAGAAAAAACACACGAACGGGTTGCAACCATAAAATGAAACAGTGAAGCATGAACCCACGAACGGGTTAACTTAAAATGTAAACCATGAACCACCAATGCATTGGGTTTGTAACACATCTAATGTATAAATACTTTTCATGAACCTGTGTGCACACAATTATTTCATGGCCAAAGTACCCTTGTAGCGCGCTACATACCTCTTTCTCTTTTTTGTCCGTGTGCTGACGGGCCCGTGACCGTGACGTTAAACTTCAAAAAGGCTTCGAGTTTTATCAACTCCACTGGTGCAGCCAGGGCTGCTCCTTGTCGGTGCAAAACGGCGTGGTTCGCCGCCGGGTCGTTGTCACGAAAGCCGCGATCACCTCCTCCTATGCAGGCGGGCAGCTCCACTCGGTCCCACGGTGCTGCGTTCGTTGCCCTGGCCGAACGCCGGGTTGCCGGACCGAACTCCACGATTAACTCCGGGTGCAGGCCGGGCAGCTCCGCTGTCCTTTTCGTCCAAACGCCGGGCCGAACCCCGCTATCAACTCCCAGTGCAGGCGGGCCGCTCCTCTCCGTCCAAACGGTGCCGGGGACGCCGGGCCGAGCAACAGGTCCGTGTACTGATCCAGTCGGTTCTTGTTTCAACGCGAAACGGTAATCAAAAATGTGCAAAAAACCATAGGCTAATGTATCTTTTCACTGTCGCCGATCAACGCGGTCCCAATGACCAGCGCTCAAAGCCGTCTTCCAAAAAATAACTTTCAAATGTCCACTTCAAATGAAAAACCTAGTTTTAGACAATGTAGAAGCCTTTACCTGTAGACCTATACAGCGAGGGGCATCGGGTTGCCTTAGTAGGACGCGTGCGTGAAATTCAATGTCCAAAAAGTTGTCTCAGTTTGGATATTTCAATCCTTTTATTTTGCATAAAGTTAAGACATACAGTGATCCAAAAAATGTATTGAAAGCCAACAAAACCTGCGTGGCGACACACGACACGGTCTAAAACTGTTTGGCGTTTTCCCCTTTGCACACCTGAGTTGCCAAGGCCATTGCCAAGTATAAATGTAGCCACCCCCTGTGGCAGTACCCACCCCCTGTGGCGGTTGCCATGGTAACAATGATGCTACACCTCTGTGATGCATGAAAATAATAAACAAAAATAAACAATTGTATTTTGGCTCCAACATAGGCTATATATTGAATCTGTCCTTTTGTGGACTTGCCACGCTGTGTCTGCTTATAAGAACATGGAGGTGCTAAAGAAAGCTTTAAAAGCTTGATACAATACACATCTGGCTTATTAATATGGCATGGTCTGGTCAGCTTCTGAATTTGAATACTTGGTATTTGTGTGAATGCTGTTTTGTCCGTTAATGCTAGCTTTCTATTGTCTCTCTACCTCTGTCTCTGTGCCGCATTTCCCTTTTCTTGCAATCTCTCTCCTTCTAATCTACATCCATGAGCTGCTTGCACATTTGCCCTGACTTTAATGTTGCTTGTTTGAACTGCCTAACCCCCAGCATAGAGCTAGGGACTGACTGGGGTTTTGGCCAGAAACCACAGACTGCCCAGATATTTCAAGATATGTCTTGTGAGGGATTCATTTACTACAACTCTGGAGCTGATAGTGTGCATTGGATGTTGGGGGTCTTCCTCATTGCCCTCCACTTTACAAACATATGTACAAAGATAGACAGGCATAGATCATGTATGGTAGACACATAGCTAATGTGTGTGTTTGCTCACACACAAATACACATTCAATTATACACTGACAGTCACTGTCCCACTCATTTCTTACTGGTCTGTCCAGATGACTTCATAGGGGGACAGCAGGTCAAAGCCAATCAGTCAGGGTCACGCCTCCCAGACATAATCTACAGCCATCATCTTATTGGAGCAGAGCAAGTGTCAGATCTGAGGAAGCCAATGGCAAACTATTAGTCACGCACATCACCACTGGGATGTTTTAATGGGAGGTATCCAAATGTGTGTGTGTGTGTGTGTGTGTGCGTGTGTGCGTGCGTGCGTGCGTGCGTGCGTGCGTGCGTGCGTGCGTTCTGGAAGGCTTGTGTAGTCTGCTGACTGTCAGGGCACTGAATACAGGCTTAGCAGCAGCCCATGTACAAATTAAAAGCCAGTGAAGCGCTATAAGAGAACATGCTGCAGACTGCTAATGCTGGAACAGGGGCAGGAAGCTACAATGTAACACTGATAATGTTCGGGCAGCTAGCGTAGCACAACTAAACCCAACAAGAACACATGGGGAATTTTACAAACCAGACATTAATCACTTAAGCCATACTTTATACATTGTCAAGGCACTTATAGTAACTTATAATCACAACAATGCATTATAAAATTACAATGTATTACAACTATGAGAATTATAATACACTATGATCCTTGCAAAAAAAGAGTGTCCAGTCAGTATGAAGTATTAAGTCATTATAGAATGCTTTATAATGTGTTATGATTATTGTTATGAAGCTCTATGAATATTTATGAGTTCTTATACAGTGTTACAAGAACCTTATAATGCATTCTAAGTATGCGTTTAATGCATTGTAGACAAGAAAATGCATAGCAAGTGCTATAAGTATTTTACATGTAGACTCAGCGAAAATCAAGAACAACGTTTAAGGCGAACTTCAAGTGAAGGTTATGCAGGAGTGGATATTTCTGGGAAAAGTTCACCTTAAAGGACAACACGCAGATCTTCAAAATGAAATTGATGAACGTGGGGGGAAATACAACTAAGCAAAAAAAAAAAAAAAAAAAAAAACGCTATAGGCCTTCAAATGCTTTGTTGACTGGTGTCAGCAAAGAGGATTGTTTTAAATCTTTAGATCAAAGGTGAGAGAGTACAGAGAGATTTGGGTGCTCGCTCAAAAGACCCAGGTTGGTTCCCAGGTAGAATTATTCAAGAATATAAAGTAGAATGCCTTGTGTGCTAGCAGTTGGTTATAATGAGGAGCGAGACAAATAGAATGTTCTCACTGGCCAACTAGGAACGCAGGGAAACTACTGAGCATGCAGGTGAACATGTTGTTTAGGCTCATCCAATTGCAAACTGACATAATGAGAGTGAGATTGCAGATGATATTGCTCTTTTTTTGAATTACAGCTTCTTTATATTGGTATTCGAAACAAACTTTGACTTTTTTACTATTTATATTTGAACAATTTCTATTGCTTCCTGGAGGAGTTTTTACATGTTGTCATATTTATGAATGTATAATGGCATTAAGCTAACATCGGGGTTGTAGTAGGTAGAGTAATGTGCACGCTTATCCAGTGAAACGTGATTCATTGACTTCAATTAACAGCTCTGATTGTTTCATTATTACCAACATCCAAGTAGATTAGGGATAAAATAGGATTATTGGGTTAGCCTTCTCAAATTGTGTGAGTATGTGCATGTGCGTGTGCTCGTGTGTGTGTGTGTGTGTGTGTGTGTGTGTGTGTGTGTGTGTGTGTGTGTGGGTGTGTGGGTGTGTGAGTGAGAGAGAGAGAGAGAGAGAGAGAGCGAGTATTGGGCTTGGGGAGAAATGTAGAGAGAATTTAACGATGAGGGCTCATTTTTACACAGCTATTGATCTCTATAAATGCTGGCTATTCTTTGAATATAATTAAGCGTAGTGTGACTGCAAATACTATTTCGTGGATGTTGTCAATTGCTCTCAAATGTGACGTAATTACAGGCTTGTAGTACGGTATATGGATGGAGATTACTCCTGACAATGTGCTAAAACTAACCATGGAGATGGTTTTCATTTAAAAACACTGACAATATTTTGTAGAACCTGCAGTAAAGCGTAATTCCGGAGTTTTCAAACTAAAACAGGGTCAGCAGCATTTTCAAAAGTCTCCATTTTAGGGGATCAAAAACACCAGTGTGTGTAGACGCAAGGCACAAGCTTAGGCATTAATTGAGATACAAAAAAGTAAAAAAAACAAAACGAAAAAAAAAAGAAAAAACGGGCACCTGTCCATACTTTGTCCAAAACCGAACTTTTCATCGGAAAGGTCCGGTTCGACTACAAAATGACGTCACTCGCGACTTCTGAAAAGCATTACACCGAATTAGAGTTCGGAAATCTGCACGTCGGAAAGTCGTAACTCACGAACAAAAGTTCAAAGAACAAAAAGAAATCTCATGTTATTGTTTCATCCCGTTTGATCCAGGAGCACATGATTTTAAACTACTTACTTTACGTCTCCAGTGACCACCTAGTTGTATTGTCTTCTCTATCTTCAAAAATGTATTAGTCTTGATAGCCTGACATTGACCATGGCCATTGAATCTTCATGGCAGTAGCAGTCATTCATACTAGCCAGTTGAACACAAGTTAATCTGTGACAACACAGGACCCGGCCAACTATCTAAAATAGATGACACTTGTTTCCAGGTGTGCTACTGTACATCACACACATTTTTCAACAATTTCCATGCACAATCCATGAATTTAATTTAAGCTTCATCTGACCCTTTAAAGCTCTTGGACATTTTTGTCTCTGTGCCATCACAGGCTTAAAGGGATATTTCACTTTCAAAAAAACTTTTTGTCATTTTATCATCTAATCAGGCTTTTGGGAACACCCAGGACAGTTTTTGAATTTCTTCATTCAGTATTTAGATATTTGATATTAATTTCCCCCCCATTTTCAACCCTTCTAGGACCTTCCTATACAAACCCATTATAACTTCAAACTCCATTTTAACCATGATAGATTCAATGAAAACACCTGTCCTTTTTTTCTGGTGACTCCTAACACCCTCTGAATATGTGAGCAGGCTGTGTATTTTCGATAACATTTTTCATTGATTTCTAATGAATTTTATGGGGAAATTAAATGTGTTAAATACAATAAAAGATTATAAAAAATAAATGAAAAAAGTTATCAAAAAAACACAGCCTGCTCACGTATTCGGAGGGTGTCAGGAGTCACCAGACAAAAGGACAGTTGTTTTCAATGAATCTATCACGGTCAAAATGGAGTTTGAAGTTATAATGGGTTTGTATAGGAAGGTCCTCGAAGGGTTGAAAATGGGGGGAAATTAATATCAAATATCTAAATACTGAATGAAGAAATTCAAAAACTGTCCTGGGTGTTCCCAAAAGCCTGATTAGATGATAAAATTACAAAAAGTTTTTTTGAAAGTGAAATATCCCTTTAAGATGTCCATCGACTATCACGATGGCGCACTCATCATGAATATGGCATGACCTGAAATAATTGAATATGAATGAATATAGGCCCCTACACCCTGGGACCTCTATAGGCAGCAGGCTATTTCACACACGCAGTGGGCTATATCATGGCAATCAACATGCATTATCTTTAAATCAAAAAGACAGTGGGCGGCTGGCGGCTGCTAACATAGGCAGCAGGCATACGGTAACGTTAGAGTTAAATCTTGGGGGTTATTTAAACTGAGAGTGAAAAAATTTACCCACATCTAACCCACTATGTATTATAATACAGAGTATGAACAAAGGAAATACCTTTGCAACAGAGATAGTGATTATGTTTTGATGTAGGGGACAACCCACACAGAAAATTGGCAAACCGCTCAGTTGAAGTTGTATCTGAAATCAATTTGGACACTTCAAAAGGCTTTGGATGAAACTCCAAGTTTCCACATTATGGAACTTGTCACAAATTGGATAAAGGCATGGCAAATGTAATCCTGTCTTTTTTTGTAATTGGTTACTTGACCCTTGTTTCCACCTCAATTTACCGGTACGATTTTAAATAAGAAGATGTGCTGCCACAGTGTGATCCTTCACTGTTCCCATTAGGAATTTTAATAGAGAACTGTTTCACAGTTCATTTATGATTAATATGATTGGTATTATTGGTGTATGGTACTTTTCTTTCCCCTAAGTGATGCCTGCAGACAGCCACCACGTTACAACTGTTTTATGATTGCTTCCCATCGTGCTGCCTTACAAAAGTAAACACAGAGAAATAAAGAACATTTCAAACTTTAAAGGTAGTGTAAGTGATTTCACTTAAAGTTATACCATGTAACTTTTTTTATAAAACAAATCTTAAAATTGTCCTAACTGTTAAATCGCTAAAGTTTTAGAACACCCACTCCGTTATTTTCAGCTTCTAAAGCCTTCTCTTTATATGTTTTCTATGATCCTGTCCGGGACCGGATTTCGCGGAAAAATGACATCATTTGCATCATCCGTATACGTTGTGTATACGTTGGCCAATCACATTGTAGATCATACACACATGATACACTACCGGCCAATTACAGTGCATATTGCGTCTCTTCAGGAAATAGCTTGCTTCAACAGCTTTGTTTACGCTGGTCTAGAAGTCTAGCATGTAACTCCCCAACCGCTGCTCGTAGAGGGACACGAGAGACCTCATTGAAAGCGTCTCGGCGAGGCGGACACGGTGGTCTGAAAGCCTGGTCCGCGGCGAAAAACGGCCGAAAAAAGCAGACGCGACCGCGGTGTGCTACACTGCTACAGACCACTAGTTGAGCAACTTACACAGTATAGCTTTAAGTTTCAGTTCCAGTTTTGAATGTAGGTGACAGGCGGGGGCCTTCCTCCAATCATGATCAAGTGTGGGCAGGCTTGGTACGCATAAGGCCTGCCCCCACTCGACCATGATTGGAGGAAGGCCCCACACTATCCTGATTGGAGGAAAACTTGTCACCCAACAGTTTTTGAAACTGTTTTTTTTTCTTTCTTTTTTTCTAGGCACTCTATAGTAACTATAGTACTATCAGAACCATAGACCCATTTTTTTTATTATTTGAATTACATGAAATCACTTACCCTACCTTTAAGGAAGTTATGGCAGTGGGATTTATCATTTTCTTTTCAAAGAATAACACCATGTTTTGCAATAAAGTTTGGATCTGAATCAATATTTTAGCTTTTTGTTGATAAATAATTGCTTGACTTGAATACTGTGGCAATTACATACTGTACTACGCACAATGATGCTGATGATGACCTACAGTAGTAAATTGTCATAGCAAACCTATTGTGCATGTATGTAGTAATAACACTAGACAGAGTGGCGGGTGGTCTCTATAATTTACTTACCAAAGACTAAGATACAGTATTTGTTTCATGACTGCAGACAGATGCATTCCTGATGGGTGTTCATTTGGGACCCTGAGTGATACACAGAAGTCCATTTTATTCTTATTGTTAATGGTTTATTAACCCCGTTGATGAGTTTTGGTTACCGTTTAAGAAAATATGTTTCAAAATGGCCATGTGTCAGTTAATGAGTCCATCATAAATGGCACAAGAATTCAGTATGTTTCCACACCAATTCCTACTTCTGCAGTGAGTCTCTTTTCAGTCTCCAATAGCAGGGATCTCAAACCAACAACATGCAATACTTATACTTAGTGCTTGGGGGGTAAAGTTTATGCCTCCATAAACTTTAGAGTTTGATAAAGTTTAGAGTTTCAGAGAGATACTATAAGGTGAGAGACAACAAGATACATTGGATGAATGATTTGGCAGTTCTTGAAGTCTTTCTCATTGCCAATTACATTGATGAGTCTCTAATCCCTTTTCTCTGCCAACTAAGTCTTCCATCTCTCCTTTCTCTGTTGCTGTTACTTTCAGCCATGTTTTGCTCTAACTAGGGCTAGGGCACACTGACCTCATCGTATGACCTTGTTCTTCGTTGAAAGGAATTTATTTTCAACCAAAAAACATGACATCTTCATCCTCCATCTCTTCCAGTATCTTTCCTTCCTTTTCTCCTATCTTTCTTTTAATCCCAGATTTGTCTGTATCACGTTCTCTTCCCCTGAGTTTGTTTGATACCAGTTGTGCGTCTGATGTGACAGATTGGGGGTGTGCAGTATGAGGGATCGTCCTCCACTAGGACCCCAGTGGCGCCAGTGGCTCTCCCGCTCAGGAGGTCACGCTGTCTGGGTAACGGTCTCAAGAGAGGTGGGGAGACTTGGTTGGAGCGGGGTGGGGCGCTCACAATATTTCTATTAGTGTTATCTAAAACCCTACTGGGCGAGACAGGGCCATTCAGATCAACTAGCAGGAAATTGCTTCGACGAAACTGCACTGTGTCGTTGTATAGTGCTGCCTCTGGAACTAGGGCAAGCACACCTTGTACCACAAATGATACATTTTATTACATTTCTGTGATGTAGGAAGTAACTTTGATCTGTGATGATTCTGTGAAATTTAACTGCCCTTGTGAGGTTTTCTTCACCATGTGCTGTGGTCTGCGGTTTAGCGTTTTCTTTACGGGGTAGTTGTTGGAACCACAGATGATACCATCCACTCCTTTCTTTTAGAAAGATTATAGGGCAGCCGGCATAGCATTAACACTACTGCTACAGTACCTCAAGTTTCTGTTCGCATTAGGAGAAATTAGATTAAAGTGTTAATGTGCTGCTAACATTATTAGGCCTAGTCATTGAGAGGGATTATGCAATAATGCAGTGGTTTCAACTCTTTCATCTTTTTAACATAACATTCTGCATTGATTAAAATATAATGCACTCAGACATAGTGTTGTCTGGCCCGGGGCGCAGTCCAGAGAAAGAGAGAAGAAAGAGAAAAAACAACAAATACAACTGACTGTCAGATCTGAGTGACCTGGAGCTGGGTGATTGGTCTAAAAGTTCCACAATATAGACAGGAGCAAGACCGTTATGGGCTTTGAACACAAACAAAAGAATCTTAAATGTCACCGGGAGCCAATGGAGAGAGCCAAGGACTGGTGAGATCTCTTAGCTTGGTGCCTGGCACAAGTCTGCAGCAGCAGTTTGGATCAGCGAGTCCAGCATATAGGACGTTGCAGTGGTCCAGCCATGAGAAGATTAGGACTAGGGATGGGTCGATAAGCGGTGTTATCGTTTTTAAAGATTTTTTTTATGCCTTTATTCGATAGGACAGTAGACCGACAGGAAATGGGGGGAGAGATGGGAAGCGACATGCAGCAAAGGTCGTCCGGATCGGAAATCAAACCGGCGACACCGTCAGCTATCAATGCCTATGTGGCAATGCCTGGACCAGTAGGTCCAGGCATTGGACCAGCACCTGGACCAGTAGGCCCGCGGGCACCCTGTGATATTATCGTTTATCGTGATAAAAAACACTCATCGCGGAGATTTAACTTATCGTGATATCGTCCTCCGTCATGCACTGGGATCAATTCACCTTTTATTTGCTGGAGCTGCATATCCGGTACCATTTAAACCCTCTATTGGTAAAACGTACTTATAATATAAGTACTTGATACAGTCTTTTTTTCACTCTCTACCAAATCTCTTTGCCAAAAAATTGCCAATCCACAAGCCGCTCACAACGCGTCGCAATGCGACGAGCTTGTAGATCTGCTATTTTTTGGCAAATGTTCCGCCCCAGGATAACAGATTTTGGGGATATTTCGATTATCGTGATGATATCGTAAATTGCGATTTCTTTGGTCGCAATAATCGTGACATGAAATTTTCATATCGTCCCATCCCTAATTAGGACAACTCTCAGTAGGTCACTGGAATAGAGGAATTGAGAGGAATCATTTCATTATTGACCGAGAGGGAGCATGTATTGAGAAAATAGTAGTAGCCCCAGGATCGAACCCTGGGAGACCCCAGAGGAGCTGGCGGCTATTTTCGCTGTGAATGTTCACTTATAGTTATGTTATAGTTTTTTGCATGGCTTAGTTGAATGCTTGATTCTGATTGGTCAATCAGAATCAGAATTCTATTCCGGGCAGGGTTTATTTCTCAATATTAATTATCCCTTGCATAGTATGAATATTTACCCGGATACTCCCTGTTCACGCCTGTTTACACTATACAGTATATTCATGCTGTTGATAGTTCTCATGCATGGCTAGTATGATATGAAAAGTTAGACACAATTGTTTTGGTGCATAATCCTATGAAATAACCATATACATTTTAAAGAGGCGGAGCTTAGCCCAACTCAAAAGTTGTCTATCAATCTCTTTTTCACCTAGCTTCTGATAACATTTTGGTTCTGATAATATGACTTTTTAGATAACTTGAAACGCCAATTTTCATACTGATAGCATAGGAATCAGTTGTAGCTTTTTGATTTTTAAATTGTGTGTAATACTTTACAATGAAATTGAATGAAACTATCCATATCGACCTTGAGTGTATTACTTGACAATGAAAGTAAACAGGCTACTGTACGTCAATGCTGAGTCAACTACGTCAAGTCCGTCAATGGTAGTAAATGAGACTATGTCACGTTGATGTTGAATCTAGACATTTGCAAACAACAAACATAACCTGCAGACTGCAATGCATGTTCTCAGAACAGCCTTATGCCTCATTCACACTACAGATATATAGTTGAACGTTTTGCTTGGTAATTCAATGTAATCTCAATGGAAACCAGCTTTAAAGATGCAGGAGATGCTCAGAACAAAGCTTTGGAAGCTTTAAAGCTGGTTTCCATTGAGATTACATTGAATTACCAAGCTAAACGTTCAACTATATATCTGTAGTGTGAATGAGGCATCAGATAGTCTAGTTTAGATATTCATATATTCACTCTTTGAGTCTAATGCATTACGGTAACTCCACTATTTTGTGCAGTAGCCTAACTAGTGTAAGTAGTGTTGGCAATACTTTTTGCAATTACTGAAATTTAAATGGGCTGGTTTAAATGGGTTGGTTATTACCATATGTTAAAATACACGATAACTTCAGATGATTATAAGGTTTATTAGCATCCGACATGGTGGGCGATCTACTTTCACCGCAGCCACAGTACGCATTTAGAATGGCAGAGGCTTGACCCACCCTAGATAGATATACTAAATTAAATTTCAAAGTGTTCTTTGTTCCAGAATTACATTATGTTTTCAATGTTTAATTTAACTATCTTGTGCTGTAGCAGAGGGCTTCCAGTAAGGGCTTCTGCATACCTTAGTATTGGCAGAGTGTAAGGAATACATGGAGACTGGAGTTTGATCTGTTAACAGTCTTGCAACGATATTAACTGATATCTTATCAATGTTCAGTGCACCAAGTGAAAGCATTCATGTTAGGACTTTTATTCCTCCATGTCATTTTAATTAAATCTTTGCATAAATACATTTAAGGTTTGATTTACTGAAGAAAAAATGCTGTGAATAAGCCAACAATCCATATTATGATCCAATATCATGAAGAAAAATCCTCTCTATTGCTATACCAGAGATCAGGCATCATGGGGGGAAAAGAATAAACTGAGCATTTCACGCTACTCTGAATCCTGTATGTATGGTCTTGTATGCTTTGAATACAAATTGAGAATATATGCCTGTAGATTTGTCTGCTCTAGGCCTTTTGCTCACGAAGAGACTGAGGAGAAAAATTGTTGATGTCAATATTGTGTCTGCGTGTCCTCTGTCGGTCGTTGGCTTTCTGCTCACTTCTGTTTCTCTTCTCAAGCTCAGATAGTACGACATAAACCCTACTCCATGCTGTCTTGGTGTGTCAGGGTACTGTGTTTTACTCTTACTGGTGTTGCTACCATGAAGACACCTGCATTTCCCCTGGGGATTAATGAAGGTTTATCTTTATAGCTTAGTCCTCACAGCTGT
>NC_137815.1:58862470-58982470 GCF_963921795.1 Nannobrachium achirus | reverse complement strand
GGTACAGAATCATTCAGTGTGTCATTATGTTGAGATGCTGCAGAGCAACATCCTTGGCTGTAGTTGCTACAGTCAATACCTTGTAGAAAAGCATCACCAGATGAGTGGAAATAGTGGAACTCCAAAATAAAAATGCTTTTAGCATTCTATATTGTGCTACTTCAGGGCAGGCTGCTTACGCATTTTGGCATAGTGCCTTCATCAGAGCATCATAAAACATGATGGTATAATTCTGCAACACGCACAGTAAATGTTGGGTTTGACACAGCAAAACAGGATCTTGAAGCAAATCATGGTTATTATCCAATGAATAACCATGAAATCTAACCTAGACATCTAACCTAGAAATGACAGAGGATGTATGGATAATATCCATCCATACATCCTCTGTTATGTCTAGATGTAGAACAATTTACTGCCCCTAGAGGGGGCAACCTCCCCAAGTTGTCGCGAAGGGAGATTCGCCAATCGAAACCACATGCAGCCACAGGAACTTTTTCCATACCTTCATACCTTCTTATAAAACGGTAGTAGCCTGTTGGCTTGGATCATGTCATCCTCATGTCATGCTTTTTTTGCTCTTGCTCTTTTAGTTTTTTTTATGTAATTGAACTCTCACACAGCACATGTGCACTGAAGTGGATAGGTACAATAGCCTATAATTTGGTGGTTCCTTGAAATTGTCAATCTGTATGGCATCCCCATAACCTCCTATGCTGAGTTGACTTTTATCTATGAAGGATATTTTTATAGTCATTATACCTGTGGTGTAAAGTAATGAAGTCCTTTGTTACAGTACGGGGGAGGGGGTGGGGGTGCATTTGTGCTTGTCTGTAATGTATCCTCTCTAAGCATCATGCAATACAGCATGTTTATGCATTTGTGTTCACCTCATTACCAAGAGTGCTGTTGTTTTCATGTGTTTGTAATTAGCTATCTATTGCCACTGCCGCCAGTTCTACTGCTCATTTTCGTTTTACTCAAGCACTACTTTGGAACCCATTCAAAAAGCAAGCAGCAGTTTTTACAAAACCACAACTGGCCATTAACACCAAATCTCTTATTAATACTCATCATCCTCTTAGTATCCGGCTAAAATCATTGTCAATGCTATAAAATAATGTTTTGGTATCAAGTCATTTCCTCTTGCTGAGAAGGTTTTGAACCACTATTTGTGAAACAGTCATGACCACAGAACTCCTGGGGGTGAAAACAAATGTGATATGTGACAACGAGTCATCATTTGAAAACAAATGACAAACAAGTTTAAAGGCTGTGTGAGCCAAACTGAAGTAAAAAAAAAAAAAGCAATTCTTCTTTTTATTTCTTTGAACACCTGGGCTTTGCACGTTACTCAGCTGCAATGTTGGCTGTGCTAACTCAAGAATGAAGGTTTTATTACCGGGCAGTGAAGCAGGTTCCTAAATCAGGTCCTAAGGGCAGTCATCTCCCCTGCATGCACAGTGGGACCTGTTCGTTCCATTTATGTTATCTGTTATCTATCACTGTTTCTGGACACTGAGTTCTTGTTAGTCTGGCAGGAGTGGATCGACAGAGAGAGAGACAGAGAGACGGATAGGCAGACAGACGGACAGACAGACAGACAGACAGAAAGACAGAAACACAGACAGAGTGCGATTGGTGGGCACTGAGGGGTGACAACATGAAACTCAACACATCTGGCACTTCAGACAATGTCTGGGCCAGCTCTAAGATTTACCATGGGATGGTCAAAAGGGTTTCAGTCTATCAAAAGTGAACATAGACTTTGCAGACATGCAGGACATGTTGGTGCTGTATTTGATTTATTGCTGCATTATTATTATTGTGTAGTACTGTGTGTAGTATGTGTAGATAGTCCGACTGACAGACTGACCGACTGACCCACCCACCCACCCATCCATCCATCCATCCATCCATCCATCCATCCATCCATCCATCCATCCATGAATCCATCCAGTGGGGGAAATTCAGTACCACATGAAACACATCAGAGATACAGCAAAAGTGATACTACTAGGAATAAAATAATAATAATGATAATAACAATAACAACAATTAAAAAAGGAGTGAACAGGTTCTAACGAGGGATAGGAATAAAGTACCAGAACCAAAGGCTCAGGATTTGCATTTTGTATGAGCTATAAACAGATAATGAATCACAGAGTACAAAGTCACATCTGGTGCCAACCCCGAGTTTCCCGAGTTTGAAAAGGTACTACCGCTGTGCCAACCCCGAGTTTCCCGAGTTTGGGCCGTTTTTGAAAAAAAAAAAAAAAAAAAAAATCAAAATCTTTTTTTTTAAATCTTTTTTTTGGACCTCCAGAAATGTATTAGGCATGATCGCGATCGCGAAATTGCATGTTTAACCCCCATATCAACCCATTCTTTCAAACATGGCAGCCATGTTTGTTTACATCTGAAGAAAACATAATGGCTGATAAATCATGAATGCCTGAACGGATTTCCAAGCGGATTTTTTTGTTTGAAAGCTGTGAACAGTGTGCACACACGTGGTGCATCATCTAGGCATGGGTGAGCACTTTTTACACAATTGCGCAATTACATGGAAGTCTATGGTAACCATGGCAACGTGGGACATTGAAGAGAAAAAATCATAGCAACATAAGTGTTAACAGTATTGAGTATTGACATAACATGTTAAATATAGTAAAATTGTCAAAGTCTACATAAATAAATCCGTCCCCTGTAGTGTGGGTAAAATGAAGAGTCAGAGTAGAAAATATATATTTTAGCCCTTTCATGAAAATAGAGCAGTTGCTCCCATTGGTGTGCTGAAGCACACTCGTGTGCTGTGTCACAAGGCCAGGTGTGCCTTGGGATTTTGTGACCAGAACCACATATTATTGCAATACACTAGTATATTTGTGACATTTCTGGTTCAAATGGTTGTTGTTGCTACTGTGATGGAATTTGTTAATAAATATTAAGTGAAAAAAAAAAAAAAAAACATGTTTACAGAGAGTTACTGTAAGAGTAACAATGTTAAAGGCTATTATGGATTTGGGGATATGAACAGGTGTGCCTGTTTTTTACTTTCCCTGCTGTGCCCCGGCACAAAAAGTTTGAAAATCACTGAAATAGAGTAGGCTAAAATATAGCATTCACAAAGTTAGGATCTCTTAGCTTTTACTGTAACCATTTCACTATGAGTTGAGTAAAAACTCATCAAAGCACGGTAGCTGTTTCAGTATTCTTTGCATCTAATCTATTATAGGAACCTGGAATATTATACAGAAAGAAATTCATTTAAAATGGATCCTGCAGTGAAGCGTCCCTGCTACAGTATATGGTGTGATGCATGCAGCATAGACAACAAGGAGTCATTTGGAGCTACAGTACAGCATGTGATATGCTTGGTCTCCTCTAGTCTCACTACTCCATTACACCGTAAACTGATTTGATGGGCTATCGCTCTCAGTCTGTCTCCCCTGTTGCTTCCAATTTCTTTTTTTATCTCTCTTTATTTTCTATCTTTATTTTTGCTATCAGTTCAGCTCACAGTCTGCATTCCCGTCATTCAGCATTGTCGTTCTTTCTTCTGTATCTTCTCTGCTTTTATCTTCTCTACTTTACGGCAGTGGCTCAGGGCTAGAGAAACCATCATTAGAACACAGAGGGTTCCCGAAGGGTTCCCAGTTCAATCGAGTAAGTGTCGAATAGTCCTTGAACCTCTGTTGATCCCAGTGAGCAACTAGAGGCCTTGCATGGTTTGGTTTCCTCCGCCATCGGTGTATGAATGTGTGTGTGAATAGGTGAATGTAATGTGCAATCTCTGTAAAGAGCCTTGGATAAAGGCGCTATATAAAATGCACCATTTACTCAATTTGTTTTACTTAATACCACTACCACTATCTATAATACTAACTATACAACACCCCACTGCCCACCCACCCCACTCCCACTAGCTTATTAGGCATTTTCTCGAGAGGGGCAGCCAGCTGTGCAAGAGTGCATGCTGTTGACAGTGATTTGTGGGTATGTACTGTACAGTACTGTACTGCATGTGTGTGTACTGTGTATGGTAGGGATCCCAGACACAGGCTGAGGCTGAACTATCTTGGGGCCCGATGTTGCGAGGAAAATTGCAGTCCAAGAAATCGCCAAGAATTCCCACTGGGAAACTCATGTAAGCTGCAAAGAGAGAGTTGGCTCTCTGGGACGTGCTGTCAGGTTCGATTGCCTCCCTTGTGGTTGGTGGGTGGTGTTGGGATGGGTTAAGAGACAAGATGACACATGGCGCAAGGGAGTTTAGGCAACACCAAATGACAGCCATAGCATATGGGAAGGAAGGTTGAGGGAGATGAATATTAATTAAATAGGAGAACAATAACAAAAACAGTCAAATACAGTGTTAATTTAACAGTTAAATGAACACATTCTACACAGTGTTCTCCACTGTCTACTATAAGTGAATAAAACTGAATTTAGAATGGTAAGAAGAAAGTAGGAATCTGATCAAAGCCACCCTGTACCTCTGGGGTTTGTTTTCGACGAATATCTACTCCTATAGATGCAACGCGGCGACCTAGAGGGGAGGCCGTCGTAGCCGGCCGACCTTCTAGTTCATTACAGGAGTCCTGTGCCTGGGGGTGTGGGATGACTGAGGGATTGAATGTAGGAGTCTCAGAAGTAATGTTGGGGAAGCCAGACCGGTGCCCGTTGGGCAGAATAGTCAATATCGATGTCCAGTTGTGCAATACCCGTTGTATCTGTCTGGCTGGAACTCTTTTATGCCCATATATGGTGTTCCGTGTCCAGGCCAGTCTGTGATGTCATCTCCAAATTTGGGCACTGTAGTGATGTCAGTCTGTGATGTCAGTCAGTGATGTCAGTTGGGCTTTGTTGATGTCAGTTGGGCATTTTACCATGGTGGCGACACTGTGTAGTATCAGTGATGTCAGCATGCAGACAGACGGTCAGACGGCAGGCGGACAGACATGCGGTAAATTAATAGTTAGAAGCACATTTTAAAACAGGAGAAGCTAGACCCAACCTATAAAACAAAGCAATGAATGAACAATTAAAAAGTAATTATATTAACCTGTTTTTGGGGCTCAGTAAAAGGCAGCGTCTTCAGCTTTGAAATAACTGATGGTTGTGGGAGTTTGTTCCATAAATGTGGTGCATAAAAACTGAATGCGTCTGCATCATGTTTAGTTCTGACTGGTAGTATACTGTATACTGTATGTGCGCATATTATGCAGAAATGAGATCTAGTAATACAAAGACTGAATTTATGCAATGGTCTGTGTTTACGTGGATGTCATTGAATACCTTAGCAAGAGCAATACTAACTGGACTCTATAGTATATCAAAGCAGTTGTTTACTGCCAAGCAATTACTGTATGTTGTTGAATGACAGCCTTTTAAAAGATTTTATTTATGTTCATTAGTGACAGTAATGTTGTTCTTTTTTTAATTGTGGCTTGATTACGGCAATTGTCAGGGCCTTTGGGAAGCAACCCGAGAGAAAAGACATGTTGACAATTTGTAGAAGATCTGAGGCCATTTGAAGCATTATGGGGGGAAAAAAGCCTGTGGCAAGGCTGCAGGAGGAGGATTTCAGATGTTGTGTGATGTCCTCCAAATGTTTAATCTGCAGTAGTTTGTGGATGGAAAAACCATGAACTGAAAGTGAGTGAGGTTGAGATAATAAAGGAAACAGATCGATTGGAACAGAGTAAAAGGAAACCATAACCCATGGCTTTGTGTTCCAATAAACCAGGCTGTTGGTGCGGTTTCATGGTGTGTGGGTTGCGCTTGTTGGGCAGTGAAGTTACTGTATAGCACTGGTTCCCAAACAGTGGGTTGGGACCCATTTGTGGGTCGCAGACACATTTTTAAGGGTCCCTTAATAATTTTTTGTCCTACGTTTTGTTTTTAATTAATATTATTTTAAAAAACATTGCCCAAAAAGCTATTTTTCTTTTTTTCACGAATTTAAAACAAAATCCAATTATTTTATTTTTAATTTTTCCCCCCAGTAATTTCATGAAGAAATCAATGAAAATCTAAGAAAAATAATGTTTTCAAATAAATGTAGTGGAATGTAGCCTACAATATTTGGATCCGAGATGTAGTGGAGAGAAATTGGAAATTGGATTTACTCAAGTAAAGTAAAAATACCTCAACATTGTACGTAAGTACAGTACTTAAGTAAATGTACTTAGTTACTTTACACCACTGCACACGGTTCATGGGTTCACTGGTGGGGGGGGGGGGGGGGGGGTTGCATTTCACACACACACACACACACACACACACACACACACACACACACACACACACACACACACACACACATGCATAATGTTAGTTGGCTGTAATGATTGAAATGATTTGTACTTTATTTCCACAGATACTGATCAGACAGCCGGTCTGCCACCAGGTGTGACCACATCCCATTCTGGTCCCTTTGTGATCCAGTTCTAACCCTGGTGTGACTCTGCACCATGGAACACTTGCTGTGCCTTCTAGCTCTGAGCTCACTGGCTTTCAGCTATGCCATTGGTAAGTACATGCACATTTACAATTTAGGCATTTAGCAGATGCTCTTATAATCCATAGTGACTTACATAGGGTGACCAGATGTCCCGGGTTTGGCCGGGACTGTCCCGCTTTCAAGCTGCGTGTCCCGACAAATATCTCTAAAACACTAATATGTCCCGGTTTTCAACATTCACTACAAAATTGTCCCGGTTTTCGCCAGAATAGCTGTTTTCAGTGGTTGCATAGACATTTATCATGTTCTTTTCATGAAAACATGTTCACCTAACCAATCACAAAACACGAACAAATTCATTGCGTGTATGAATTCAATGCTGAGACTGTTTGTCAATCACTCACTGCCTGTATGCAACCCTGGGTGTATGTGCGCGTGCACAAATGTTAGAGAATGGGCACGTGCGTGCGCGGTAACGTGCACATTGCTTTTAGGGTCCTGGTTTTAGGCAACAGTGGGTCACGTCCCGGTTTGAGCGGCTGAAAATATGGTCATCCTAGACTTACAGTAAGCAAGGACACAACACAAGGTAATACATTACATGCATGGAAATAGTCATCTTTATCTAGGATCATAAGTAAACCAAGAACCATCAGTCTGAAAGCACACACTAGCAGGCACACATGCCTACCATTGTACTAGAAATATCAGTTTGGGTGTGATTGATGTGCCACGTTTAAGTATGTGCGCACGTGTGTGTGTGTGTGTGTGTGTGTGTGTGTGTGTGTGTGTGTGTGTGTGTGTGTGTGTGTGTGTGTGTGTGTGTGTGAGTGAGTGTGCGCGCGCGCGCGCGTCCGTGTGTGTCAAAACTCAGGGTGTGGCACATGGGGCGGTGGGGCAGTAGTGATGGTTGGGGGGACTGATTAAAATTTCATGATTGTTGTTTTAGACAGGCAGGTAGAAGGAGGACTTCGATTTTCTCTGCGATGCCCTTTTGCATTGGAGCTCTTTACAGTGAAATTCACCATTCCCATGAATGATAGATGGCAATGAGGTTGCAGCCGAGGTTTGCTGAAATTAACAGGCCGTGCCAAAAAAGTACTGAAATGTGCAGTCATGCATAGTCAGAGCCCCCTGGGCACAACACGTTTTACAGAGAAAGCTGTTCATTATCTGTCGATGGTGGGCTGAATAACATGCACGCACACACTTACAGTATGCACCTACTTCAACACATCCATGTGCAGGCACACGTGCATGAAAGCAAGGTAGAAGAGAATAAACTTTCATGTCAATGACTCAGAGGCACAAAAGTATACAAGCATTTTCAAAAACACACGCGCACACACACACACACACACACACACACACACACACACACACACACACGCACGTGCACATGCGCGCACGCGCACACACACACACACACACACACACACACACACACACACACACACACACACACACACACACACACACACACACACACACACACAACAAACATGTTTCTTGTGTTTCTTTGAAAAATCAGAGACTGTGAGCTGCTCTCAGAGTCTGCCTCACTGTCAGAATCAATATGCATTATTGATTCTAATAATGTCTTGACAATATACTACTGTCACGATCTGTATGGCTCTCTATAATTACATGTTTTGGAACTGCAGCAATATACTTGAATGTCATTTTCCAAGGTATTGAGTGAGAGTAGGAGACAGAGAGTGGAATGACAAAACAGTCCATAGCAGCAGCCTGCTTTACGTAGATGCAATGCATCACTAAGCCGAGGTGCACTGCATCTCAATTGTACCCCCTTGTGTATACCATACATGTACACATGCATAAATGCATACCTGTGCAAGTACACAGACCATGAGCATCTGCAAGAGGAGCTCAATTTGTTGCGTATGATGGATGGATTTTCTGAATAGGCCTACTATGCCACACAAATATATCACAGATGTTTCTCAAACTCTAGTTTTGCTTCTTAGTCTCTACCTCCAACAGCCTGGCCCATGCAGCCCAGCCAGGTCTCTCTGCCTCTCCTGCTTTTTAGTAAACTCCAAATACATTTTCAAGTGGGTCACCAATTTCATCCAGTCAGGAGGAGAGAGTACCCATTTATCAATTTAAAATGTGATTCCAATTCTAATTTTGTCAGCTCATTTGTTTATTTATTTCATCACTTTCAATTTCACTTGTTTGTCACTTGTATTCTGTTAGAAATCTCTGTCCTGATTGGTGTCTATGGTTGTGAGTTAAAGCCTTGGGTTTTTCCGGGATAAACAAGATAATGACTACTCAGGAATTGTGCTTTGTGGATTAGAGACATGATTTCAAAATATTTTAATTAAGATGTTTTCTGATTTCGTCTTGATGGTTTGCCACAATTATCTCTGTCTGTCTGTCTGTCTGTCTGTCTGTCTGTCTGTCTCTCTCTCTTTCTCCCCTCTCTCTCTCTCTCTAAATGTATTATGTCATTCTCGATTATTCATTAATTTATAAGTGGAGTACGTGGAGTATATATATTTTTTGTCAAATAAAATAATATAATATTGGAACTATTGAGCTGTTGAGCTATTGAGATTAACATTTTCTCTCCCACCTCATACACTTCCTCTCCAAAGTAGCCTTCGCTCCTCTCTCATCTTCCTTGTTTAATCTCCACCTTGAAGAAACCCAATTATTCGTTTCTATCTCACTCTTTCCATTTTACCCCCCCTTATCCGCTCCCTCTAATCCTGACATCTCCCTGCTCTCCACCTGTTGCCTCCACCCTAATCAACACATTCTCCTCCTCTCGCTGCACTGAAAGGTGTTCTCACCATTCTCCTTCCCTCCTTCTCCTCCTCTTCAGAAGAACAGTGTGATCTTGTGCGTTTCTCACCTGTGTCTCTTTCTCATGTTCTTTCTCTCTTCTTCTGCTCTCACTTTTGCGAAAGATTTTAAAACGATATCTTAATCGCAATGCTATAGAAGCTCATGGCTGAGAACCTGCTGGCTTATTGTTGTTTTTTTGACCAGCTGCTTTGCTGTGTTGCCAGGCGGAGACGTGTGCGTGTCTGGTCATGACAGTGGGCCGGTGTTTGAGGAGCAGCCAACTGGTCTGGTTTACCCAGAAGGCCTGAGTGAGGGCAAGGTCACACTCAGTTGTCAAGCCAGAGCTAACCCTGCTGCCACCTATAGGTCAGTAAAGCACTCATACCACACACATGCACTCACACACACACACACACACACACACACACACACACACACACACACACACACACACACACACACACACACACACACACACACACACACACACACACACACACACACACACACACGCAGTCACACACACGTTGTGAGCTTCAACAGATTTTAATAAATGTTACACATACGGGTTAGATTGAGGTAAGTACCTGTGACATACTAGCGTCATGTCCAGGGGGTGTATAGGCTTATACGTCAATGACAGACAATAGCTGGTTATATAAAAACGTATATTTTGATGCCAATACTTTTGTACTTTTACTCAAGTATATTTGGATTGTAACAGAGTATTTCTACATTGCAGTATTGATAGTTTTACCTAAGTAAACCCTTTTTTGGGGGGGTTCTAGGTGGCGTGTGAATGGCACTGAGGTCCCCCTGGGGTTGGATCCTCGCTACACTCTGGTCGCAGGAACCCTGGTGATCAGCAACCCTCAGCATGACCGAGATGGAGGCTCCTACCAGTGTTTGGCCATCAACCGCTGTGGCACCATCATCAGCCGTGCTGCCAACCTTAAATTTGGCTGTAAGTGACAACAGATGGTGGGGTCATCTTGTTTTTCTGCAGCATTGACGCATTTGGTCTTTATTGTGTTTGGCCCATTACTGTGTAATGGAAGCACCTGATAATGTTTTGCCCATGTCAAGAACTGGTTTCAGTCACTTTAGGATCTGAGCCTGTTTTATCGATTTGTGTTGTAAATCAACTTTAAAACTGGTCAATAATACACTTTTAATGATTTTCCTCGCAAATGCATGTGATTGCTTTCTTAGTATTTACATCCTTATTTTCTTCTAAGTTCTTAATCTGTTTTCTCTCTTCAGACCTCCATGACTTCCCTCCAGACAGCAGGAGTCCCCAGACGGCATACGAGGGTGTGGGGACCTTCCTGGCCTGTCAGCCCCCTCCCCATTACCCAGGTACCGAGAGCTCTCCACTGCATCCAAAAACAATGCTTAAAAATTGCTCATAACACATTTTTGTGAAATAAACGATTCAGCCTAACAATCACATTGAACCGTTCTTTACCCCATTAACTGTTTCCCAAATTGACCAATTCTTTTATGGTTCACGACTCGATAAAAAAAAAAAAAAAAAAAAAAAAAGATTAAAATACATTTTTATAATGAACAAACAAACATGAAATTCCATTTAAAAAAAATATATAATAATTAAGAAGTCGTGAAATAGACGATCTACAAGCTCGCAACGTGGCGCGACGCGTTATGTGCTTGTAGATCTACTATTTTCACTAGTTCCCGGCTAACGTCTCTCTTTTGGGACACGACCTGGTTTGGGAACCACTGCTTTACACCTAAGAAGAGCACCATTGTATAGCTCTGTAAGACTTATACAATACCATCAAATTGTTCTATAAAATAAAGAAGTTGTACAATAACTCCCTCCTGTCTTCTCCAGCGTTGTCCTACCGCTGGTTCATTAATGAGTTTCCCAACTTCATCAAGCCGGTGGACGGCAGGTGGTTCGTCTCCCAGGTGACAGGGAACCTGTACCTGGCCAAGGCGGAGCCTAATGACACGGGAAGCTACTTCTGCTTCACCACCATCAACCTGGACATCAGCACCAAGAGCACGTTCAGCAAGGCCAATCAGCTCACTGTCATGGCAGACGGTACGCGACTGTGTGTGTGTATGAGTGTGCGTGCGTGTGCGTGCGTGCGTGCGTGCATGCATGTGCGTATTTGCGTTTGTGTGTGGTTGTATCACAACATTAGAACCCACATACTGTATGTTCAACCCCCGAAACAATTGCATTTTTTTCTTGTGAGTCATAGACTAGTTACACTAGCACAAAGCAAGCCAGTGAGTGCAAAAGACTTTCGAGTGGATGGATAAGATAAGATCAATTTTACAGAAAGATGGATAACTTTAAAAGAGTGCCTATACATCACCAGTTGTTGGTTGTGAAGAAATAAACTGGATCGTTATCAAGGACCTTGCAGAATAAACACATCTCACAGACCAAATAGACAGAGATTTTTAGACAACATAATTATTTCAGACGGCCCTGCAGGAGACTGTTCTGTATTCAGTAATGGTATTGTCGCTGTCAGGCAGAAACCTTGTATGTCCATTGTGGTGGAGAAAATTCACAAAGGACTGGAGAAACACCTTGTATCAAGGAATAGATGAACTCAGAAATAAGTTAAGCGTCAAAACAGAGAAGGTTTAATCACATCTGTTCATGAACAGAGGTCAAAGCACAAAATGGCAGAGACATTTGAATGCAGGATGAGCTGTCCTAATATACGATTCTCTCGAATATGGAACTCGCTGGATGCGGAAGGGGAGTCTCTGGCACCGTTGACAGATGTCTGTGGGGTCAGAAAGGTTCTCAACGGTACCAACCACTATATGCTACGGTAAATGGCCTTGAGACAGTGCCGCCCGTGTGGGGGTACCAGGAAACATACAGTAGTTAAGGCAGGCATAAGTACTACAGTGCCTCTGTCTTATTCTGTGAGAAAGACATAAGATGTTTAATGAACCTTTACAGAAAAACATGTTCTCATTTTGGGAAGAACTCAAATTGACCTGTGAAAGGAAAGGACAAATAAGGCCATTTCCGTTGCTGCTGCAGCATTTTATCTAATGTGTTATAGCTGAACCTGTTCTATGTTCTGTATACACATGCATATTATATTTTGTTTGAATAGAAGTATTAAGAGTCGTTCATTAAGTCGCTAATTCAGTTTGTTTGAGCCTGCTCCAAACTAGAGTGTCTGTATGTGTCCATAATGGCCATAAACCACTCATACATACACACTATTATTTGTTGGGCTGTGTGTGTTGCTGCAAAGGAGAGCAGAAAAAAAAAAGTTACTAGAAAGGACAAAAATGTGTCCTTTCTAGTAACATCTGGAATAAGGGCCTACTGTATGGTGATGTTCTGGCCGACACACCTGGATGAACCTAAGTGAACAACAACAGAATCAGCATACAGATTCATCATAACTATATTCCCTCCACTACACCAGTACATCGTATCCATTGGAACACAGGTTCTTTTTTACATTTCATGAAAAGTGATAGTTTTGGACATACAAGGTTTCCGCACGTCAGCGGCGATAATAGTCAGACGGCAAACTGATCTGGTAGCAGGACAAGGACAAGCCTCTATCTTCTGCAGAGTCATAGCCTACAGTACATCTAGAAACAACAGAAACATGTTATCAGTAGAGAGGAGAAAGTACTGACTTGAAAACTATCACTTACGAATGATGAGAATGTTGCTGAACAGAAAATTGGTTGGTCCAGATAAAGATCTTATTTAACAATGAGTTATGTACCCAACAGTATATTAGAATGACCTTTTCCACTGAACCGTGGTGACAAATGCTTCTCATACTACCGGAGCATTATTGTTAATAACTTTTGACTTGTCTGGATACGAATGCACAAGACATTTTTTTCAACCCTCCAGCAATCTACAGTATATTACATTTACAACCCGAATGTGATTTAATAAGTAACCTTATACATTCCCTTCACAATAGCAAATCCCAGGAAGTCAGCTCCGAGCATCAAAGTGCGTTTCCCGGCAGAGACTTATGCACTCGCAGGACACACTGCCCAGTTAGAGTGCTTTGCATATGGAAAGTAAGTTCTTAGTCCAAACATTTTTCAGAAACCTTACTTTGTCCTTCTTTTTTTTTGCAAACCCTTTGCTTCCCTTTATTCTGCATATTATCTTGTTTCCAACTCTATTCTCTCCCTCACAATCAATCCATCCATCCATCCCACCCACCACTTTCCCAAACACTTCACTCCACAGTCCAATCCCAAAGCTGCGTTGGAGGAAGGTGGATGGCTTGCTCCCTGCCAAGGCAGGGGCCAGTGCAGAGAGCCCCATCCTCACCCTGCCTGACCTGTCGTTTGACGACGAGGGCACGTACGAGTGCGAAGCTTACAACTCAGAGGGAAGTGACATGCACCAGGGGCGCATCACTGTGCAAGGTGGGGCGAGAACATCAACATGTCATGCATTGATTGCATTCACAGGCACATTTACACATACTTTTACGAATGTCCAACTAGAGTACAGTACATGTCATTGTCCATCGACTCCTACAATATAAATGTTACAGTCACTAATGTCAAACACGTGTGCTGTGCATGGGACGGACAGGACATGCTAGGCATGTCCTAAAGCCAGGCAAACAGCTTTTGTATTGAATGAGAGCGGTACACAGTAAGTAACTGTGGTTCAGTTCAGAAAGAGAGAAATGAATTATAGAAATATACAGGGCACTTTGTCCTATGAAGACAATCGGGCAGATGCTCGGGCATTGGTTAGCTCTGTGTGCATATGCCTGCCTGACACAATACACCAAATGATGGATCCAAAACATGAATTTCGTTTTTGATTTTCTCCATTCTCCACTCTTCCAAATTTAGTCATTGCCAATTCCCCATGTGTACTGCGGTCCCTGACGTTGCCAGCCCACCCACTGTTGGGCTGGATAGGGTGTAGACAATCCTGTGCCTAATCCCATATGCATGGGGTTGCCAGCTGCAGCTTTTCACCACAATACACAAGGTGCCCGACCAAACAGCAGGGGTCGCTAATGCAGTGACAAGGACGTGGTCCCTTGCGGTTTCCCACCCGCAAACACCGCCAGATGTGTTTGTTGTGGCCAAGAGGGAGGCACCGCTGTTATACCTCTATACGCACAATCTCCCCCAAAACATGGCCCAACTAATTCCACCTGTTGGTATTGATTTGTCGACTAGACTGAGACAAACTAAAGCTGTTCCTGTTATGCCTAGACCCCATGTCAAGACACTTTATGCAGATACAAGTTTCCACACTCTCTGATCAAGTGTGCAGTTGTGTTGGGATAGTGTAACAAATGGCTACCTCATTTTTGGGTTCATAATACCATTCGGTGACCTGCAGATGGTGGCATTGTCATGTGGGAAGAGATTAGCTCATCTACTTTAGATAGACACCTACTTCACACTCCCATACACCTAACCCTAACCCCCAATAAAAGCACAGTCTTAAGGGATAATAATTGATGGTGAGCCAGTCATTGTTGAGAAATAAACCCCCACAGGATGATTAGATCCGGACGCGAAGCGGAGGGCTCTAATTATCCCGCTCATTACACAGCTACTTAATTAAGAAATTAATAAATTGACCCAAAAGTATCAAAACAAAGGATTTCATTGCTTACAGTAATGAAAGTAGTCCATTAATTTATGCCAGGTCACAATGTGTCCAGTGCAACGTGTCGCCTCGGAAAACAACAGGAAGTGCTGATCAAATAGAATACATTTTCGGGTTACTGCATATTGTATTGTCATTGTGTATTTCTTGCTTCAAATGTTTTCAAAAACATTCTTGAGAGCAATGTTTTGCTGTAAATTACATTGAGTTTTTGTCTACATAGCTGTCGTGTTCGGCTCGGCAAAAATGAAGCAGAGGTGGTTCTCCGATCCTCTCTAATAGGTTATTAGCCCTGAGTCCGATTCATCATACCCGAGTCTTATTTACGTGGAATGCACTATGCACTCTTACAGGTGGGCCACTGTGCCACCCCACTTGGTTGTTCTTTACCTTATGTTGAGGTTGGGTGGGCCTAAACATTACACATTACCCTTAAACCTTAAATATGCTCTGTACAGTATATTTTATTCATTAAAGATGGTGCCATGATTTTTTCCGCCTCTAAAACATGATTATCAGCTATTATGATTATACTAGGAGGAAGATTTTTTCCAAAAAAGTGTACTGAAAGAGTTCAAATTAGGTTTTTATGTGGCCACACCCACCAGTTCATTAAGTATGCCTGGTTGTCATGGTGGGTGGTGACCCAGCTGAAGTTGGCCACACCCACAGTGTTGGGTGAATGGTAAAAGGGGAGGGGTTGATTATATGATGTAATTGTATCTGTGTTTTGGACCGGCACTTTTGACCCACAATGTGGCAGCGTCCAGGAAAAAAACAAATACAAAGGGAATACATAGTTGCTCATAACAACCACACCAGTGGGTCTAATGAAGTATTGTCAACCTCCTAGACACATGAAAACCAGAAAAAGTACAAAACTATGGCACCACCTCTTTAAGGCAGGGGTCTTCAACGTTTTCAGGCCAAGGACCCCTTAGTTGAGAGAGAGATGAAGCAGGGACCCCCACAACCTTTTCATAGATTCCATATAGTTTCATCGTTTGATAGCACAATCATCAGTGTATTTTGGAATCATGTCAATTTGTGTTTTCAGATATTTAACCACTTGAACCGTCAACTTCACTTTTCACTCTGTACTTAGTCTGCTCTTTTTACCCTCTACACCAAACCTCTTAGCCGAAAATAGCCGATCTACAAGCTCAGCTATTTTTGGCTAAAGTTCTCAGAAAAAGAAAAAGTTTCTATCACACAATGATTTGGAGGACCCCCTGTAGTAACTCTGAGGACCCCCTGTTGAAGACCCCTGCATTAAGGTGTTACCTTTATCTTGGCTGTTACATTTAATGTGTTAAGTCTCTCCGCATTTAATGTGTTAAGTCTCTCTCTCTCTCTCTCTCTCTCTCCCCCACACTTGTCTCATCCCTCAGCCCAGCCAGATTGGCTGCAGGTGATGAGTGACTCTGAGGTGGAGATCAGCTCAGAGCTCCACTGGAGCTGTGTCGCTGCTGGCAAACCGCGGCCCTCCATCCGCTGGTTACGCAACGGGCAGCCCCTCAGCACACAGGTTCACATATTTCTATTTGCTCATTTGTGATTTCTTTACACCCACCCACACACGCACACACGCACGCACGCACGCACGCACGCACACACACGCACACGCACACACACACACACACACACACACACACACACACACACACACACATACAAGGTGAAGTTGTGTTGAAGTTTGTCTCTCTATTTGTCATGCTTTCATCTTCTTCACTTCCTTCTACCTCTGACACCAGGACCGAGTGGAGGTGAATGGGGGTCGCCTAAAGATTAATAACTTGGCCCTGGAAGATTCTGGGATGTACCAGTGTGTAGCTGAGAATAAACACGGCACCATCTATTCCAATGCTGAGCTCAGAGTCCAAGGTAGGTGAGCAGGGCTGGATGGACTGCAGTGAGTAAACATTTAATACACATACCCAAGTACTGACAAATCCAGTCACAACATAATGCATTTGGATTTCCCTGGCCTGAAAACATTGAAGACCCCTGCTCTAAAACATTATCCTTAAAAAAACCCCAAGGAAAATAGACTTAGACGGCTAAGTTGAAAGCTTGGTTTTGTGACAATATTCAGTCCCCTAAAACATTTGACATCTCTGAACAAATTTGACAGAGAAAAGTTGCCAGAATTGTCCCTCCCTCCCTTCCACTTATAAGGACCATATTATGGTCTTTAAAGAGCTGACAGCACCCTCTCCCATCTCTCTTCTCTCTTCATCCATCCATCCATCCATCCATTCCAGTCCAGGCCCCAGACTTCAGGTTGAACCCAGTGAGGAAGCTGGTACCTGCCGCCCGGGGCGGTCAGGTAATGATGGAATGTCGACCGCGGGCCGCCCCGAAACCTACCCTGTTCTGGAGCCGTGGCACAGAGTTGCTCACCAACAGCAGCAGGTATTGCACTGTATTAGATTGTCAACGTCATTATTCATAGTCATTATTCATAGTCGTTATTATCCTACCAATTTATTAATTGAGAACAAATGGATCGCAATGGAAACAAACAAGCCATAGTGCTAGACCTTGTATTGAACTCTACTTTCCGGTGCTTTTTTCTGCGAACTGCTAATAAAGTAGTCAATCAATCTATCAATCAATCAATACCACAGATTAACAAAGGGATTTTTGCTTTGGATTTTTGATAAGAAAATTTGCTGTAATTTGTCATAATCAAGTTTTTGAAACTCATTTTGTTCAACATGATAATCAACACAAATCAACACAATATGTGGGCAGTGTACTTGTACTGTATGTACAGTTCTTAAATTATTAATGGGGATGTTTCTATATATATTCTATATAGGTCATTTCATTTAGAGGTATCTACTGTACAGTACCACACCAAAAATATGGATGAAAGATATTAGAAGCGTCAATATCTTTACTTCAGTGGTAACATTTAAAAGAACGGTTCATTAAATTATAGAGAATAATGTAATGCTTATTGGATCTATAAACACTCGCTATTACTAGGCACTGATACAGTACATAGACCTCTACAACGTCACTACAATACTCACTACTTTTTAAATGCATAACCATCATAAATGGAAAAATGTGGTGTTTCAGTGTAAACTTATCACTGTGAAATATCCTATCACTGTGAAATATCCTAAGTGAGAAATGTAGTCAAAGACAACATGACACTGTATTTTGTACTATATCCCAAAAACGTTATAATTACACAGTCATGCAACTCTAGCACCACTTCTTATTCAGCACTTTACCCGTACACATCTGTTGGCCTGGGCCCTCCTACAGTAAACTGACTTCCCAAAACGCTGTTGATAAAACGGCATCAAACGGCATTTTGTTGATAGTAGATTACCTCTCAATTTGGCTCTTTTCTCCTCCTCTACTTTCCTCCATTTCCTCCAATGTGCACCTGAAGGCTTATATTGTCTTTTCATGGTGAGTGCACCGTGCAACTTACTTGTGCAAATTAATGCAGCTGAGTCACAGCTTTTTGGGTTGCCTGTTAAGTGCGCGTACATCCAACCTACGCTGTTTTTCCAAATGCTTGAATCAGCCCATCAATGCCAAAATGCAACTTCTTTAAAGATGTATTTATTTATTTAAAAAAAGGCACAAAAAGAAACATGACTAATTGAAAATAATCAGTACTCTACAAAGGTCTGTATTATTATTAGATCCATACACCCGCTGATCATGACAAATTCACAATGGAAAAATGCTTCTCTGGACATTTTTGAAAACCTTAGTTTTTCGTCTTTGCCAGGGTGACGGTGACTCCAGATGGAGTTCTGTGGATCCATAACATCAGCAGAGCTGATGAGGGCAAATACACCTGCTTTGCTGAAAACTACTTGGGCAAAGCAAACAGCACTGGACATCTGTCTGTTAGAGGTTAGATGCACACACGCACACACTAACACACACACCCACGCACCCACCCATGCATGCATGCACAGGCTAATCGTAAAACTAACCCTAACCCATATTTGTACTAATTGTAACCATAACTCTAAAATATTCACTATTTTCTAAGAACAATTCATGAAATTCTGAAAGAATATGCACCTCACTTTTTGGGGTGATAGTGTCAGAGAGAGTGGCAGAATCCTACTCCACACTCTCAAAGTTGTTCTTAACTCTCCATTCTACTGCTGTACAGCGTTCTATGCTGATCCTAGATCCCCCTCCCACTCTCAGTGCTCAGTGTGAAGAAAAAGAAAGTCGCATTGCATTTTGATGCGTTTTAGTTTCAGCATAATTAAACATGCAGTGCCATTTGGAAGCCCATTTCTCCACAATGTGCTCATTCGACATGAACACTTACCCTATAATCACATTGTCCAACCGTGACTATAGACTACCTCCTGATAGGTAGTCATGAACAGCGATGCTTTTGCAAAAGGCAAGCCATCCAAGTTCTAAAACCTATTATTATCTCTGACTGACCATGATGCAATGTGATGTGAG
This sequence comes from Nannobrachium achirus, assembly GCF_963921795.1. NCBI lineage: Eukaryota > Metazoa > Chordata > Actinopteri > Myctophiformes > Myctophidae > Nannobrachium > Nannobrachium achirus. Next base: position 58,963,091 of record NC_137815.1, on the reverse strand, counting down.
CTAATGCAGTACTGTAGATCAGCTATTTTCAGTACACGACACCAGCATGCAACTAAATAAAAGGCTTCAAGCTTTAGTTTGTACTTGTAGGCATTGCTTTCATTAATACTGAAAATAACAATCCTGCCGGCTAATGACCTTGCCCCCTCTCTGTTTCTTTATTTATTATTCCTCTCTCACTCAGGCTAGGGCAGTGTCTAGTGGAGACACTAGGTCCATGTTTTATGGTTTTACTATCCTCATGGTCCCCACAAAGCTAGTAAAGCATGTTACACACACACGCACACATGCGTGTATGTACACAGGCACGCACGCACGCACACGTGCGTGCATGTACACAGGCAAGCACAAACACACACACATGTAGACACGCACGGGCACGCGCACCCACTCACACACACACATGTAGACACGCACGGGCACGCGCACCCACTCACACACACACACACACACACACACACACACACACACACACACACACACACACACACACACACACACACACACACACACACACACACACACACACACACACACACACAAATCATGCAAGCGAATAACCTCTTTTCATACAGCCATCTCTAACCCCCCGACCTATCTATTTGTGTCCAGACGCCACCAAGATCACCCTGGCCCCTTCCAACGCTGACATTAATCAGGGGGACAATGTCACGTTGCAGTGCCACGCCTCCCACGACCCCACCATGGACCTGACCTTCACCTGGGCCCTCAATGGGGTCCTGTTGGACCTGGAGAATCCTGCTGGGCCCTTCCATCGTGTGCAAGGAGTGAGTATCATAGTACTACTCTAGAGGAAATGTTTTTTAATGGGATGATAATTTGTGGATTGCGACATGGACAGATGGAGTAAGCAGACTTTTGTGTGAACGAGGCCCTTCTTTAGGGGTTCTTTTGTTGGAGTGGGCACAATACTGATAGTGAAATGCACTGTACTACAGTTGAAGTAGACTCCATTGAAATAATACCCATGATTGGATGATGGGAGTCATTGTGGACAGTAACACTGTAGTAGTTAGGGTTTTAACAGATAAAGGGAGACTCCATGCCTGGTTCAATTTACTATTTGGTCATGGAAAGTTCCATGGTACCTGAGCACCAGACCAGACAGAATTAAACCTCGAATGAGATCGGGTATCCATTACATATGCTGCCATTTCATGTCTAAAACTGATAATACCTGTTGTACCCAGTCTGAAATAGGCTTTACTTAGCTCTCTTATGTGGATTGTTTTGCTTGTCTTCACTCACCTGTCCCTTCTTGTCCTCTGCCTGTGTGTCTTCAGAAGGAGACCATAGGTGACCTGTTGATAGTGAATGGCCAGCTGAGCCAGGCAGGACTGTACAGCTGTACGGCTCAGACGGTGGTGGACAGCTCTTCTGCTTCTGCCAAACTGGTGGTCCGAGGTAAGGCAGACCCTTAACACATCTGTTATTTAATAAGGAATTTGGAACAGATACAGCTTACACTAGGGGTCTTCAACGTTTTCAGGCCAGGGACCCCCAAACTTATGGGGATATGGAACATACGTTCATTATTTTGAACATAAGACATGTGGGAAAGGTTTACAAAAAATATTTAGAAATACAGTATTATGGGTTTTTTTTGTTTTTTTTTCTCCAAGCAACAATTTCGCAGACCCCCTGCAGTACCTCCGCGGACCCCCTAGGGGTCGCGGACCCCCTGTTGAAGACCTTTGGCTTACACGTTGTGAATAAGCAAATGGTGTCTTTTGTGATCTTATGCAGTAACCTTTTGTGTGTGTGTGTGTGTGTGTGTGTGTGTGTGTGTGTGTGTGTGTGTGTGTGTGTGTGTGTGTGTGTGTGTGTGTGTGTGTGTGTAGGCCCTCCAGGGCCCCCTGGAGGACTGGTGGTAAAGAACGTTGCAGAGTCGTCAGTAGAGCTCAGGTGGAGTCGCGGCTATGACAACCACAGTCCCATTGGGAAATATGTCATCATGGGACGATCATCGCTTTCATCCGAGTGGAAGAGGATGAGAACAGGTGCGTGTGTGTGCATGCGTACATGCGTGTCTGTACACATGCATTAGACCCTCCAGAAAAACGTGATTATGCTATTGCATAATTTCCCAGCAAAATCAGCCAAATGCCGCTGATCACTTGATTTCACAATCCCCGCACTTTTTCGCATAAAGTTATAAAATCTTCGCTCCACCCGTTCGCTCTCAACCATAACCCAGTTGCACGGAGCTTCCGGCGCCGCAGCCGAGTGTGATCTACAAGCTCACAATGGCTGCATCTGCGACGCGACGTGAGCTTGTATGTCTGCTGTTAACCGGAAGTGTGGTGCAAAAAAAATCTCCAGTAAATTCCCGCGGAAAGAGGTGAATACGTTTTGCTGGGGACCCCTAAAGGACCGCTGGGAGAACCAATACCATACCTCACTTTGAGAACCAATAGGGTGTAGGAAAATCAAGGATTTTCAATTTTTTCTGGAGGGTCTAAATGCATGTTGTGTGTCTATGTCTGACTCTTACTTTGAGTCAGACTGCTTTCCTACCAGTACTGCAACTGCAGGTGTGAGTTAGTGTGCTTAATGGTTGCCTTCCCCCTCCCGTTAGATCCTGTTAACATCGAGGGCAATGCAGAGTCGGCCCGTGTGATTGGACTGATGCCCTGGATGGATTATGAGTTCCAGGTCATCGCCAGCAACATCCTGGGCAGCGGAGAGCCCAGCATGCCCTCACACACCATCCGTACCCAGCAAGCAGGTGAGGGAACCATGGCAATAAGGATGTGACACAGAGGCGTCAATGGACCGTTTGTCAGCCTTCTGATTGGTCCCTGAGACTCCCTGATTGGCCAACCAGAAAAAATCATTCACTTTTTGCTATCGGGGGTGGAGTTGTGCAGTGAGAGAATGTTGCTTCAGGCTTTCAACAACGGTCCGCTCTGCGCGGCACGGAGAGCGTGCAGTACGGCGGCGCGATTTCGCTCATTATAATGAATAAGCTTCAACAAATTAGTTCACATGGACCTTATCAATGTAACTAAGAGTTTCGATTGGGTACATATATTTTAAATGGGCAGAATTACAAAAGCCAGCCTATTATGTGAGGAGAACTGTAGGCTGGCTGTCATTTTCCTACCCAAAATGCACTGCGCTTTCTCTTTCTATTTATCTTCTCTGTCTGATCCAGAGGATTAAACTAATTAAAACATATATTTTCGGGGGTAAACTACTGTTTTGCTATGTAACTACTGTACTTTTTTCTTCCCTTTTTATTAATATCACGTAGATGTGTTTTTTTTGGTACTTTATATAGCTGTAATGAGGCTATGAACAATCTTTTTTCCCCATCCACTTCCACTATAAAATAATCTGCAATGGTGATTCTGTCCCACTGGGATTAAACAAATTAAAACATATATTTTCGGGGGAAACCCCCTGTTTTGCAATGTAACTACTGTACCTTTGTCTTCCCTTTTTATTAATATCACCTAGATGTTTTTTCTTTGGTACTTTAAATTGCAATAATGAGGCAATGAAAATACCCTCTCCCCCCATTCACTGCCACTATAAAAACAATCTGCCCAGGGTCATTTGTACCACCATAGTAACAGGGCAGAATGGGGCGGGATTTGCAAATGAGAGAATTGGGTATGGCAGGGGTATGCAGCTGCCATACCCTGGGTCCAGGGGGGGAAATAAAAGTTACTTTTATATAAATCCATGAATGTCTCTTTGTCTATCTGTGCTGGTTATTATGTTGTTAAATTACAATAAAATAACTACAAATGCAAAATTTAACAAAATGGTCACTTTAACAAGGTATTATAATTATATTCTCCACACTTTTATTCTCCCCATCTTGACAGAATGGTATATTCCCAGGTTCCGCAGGTCAGCTGCACAGGTGCAATTCATTTAATATTGTTAATTGTGGCACGTTTACTAACATGCCAAGTTTATCTGCACTTTCTTGAACAGCCGTTCCAGGCTGCCATATCCAGCCCAAGAAACCGTAGAAATGGGGGGGGGGGGGGAATAGAATGTACTTCGTAAAATAAATGTATCATTCATGCCTGTCGCTAAGTCTTGCACGTGCAAGACACTAGTCATGTTGCCATTTCATGTCTGTTGCTAAGGTATGGCAACATGACATGTTGCTTTTTTTCTGAACTGTCGCCACTGATGTGACACTATGTGACGCTTGTTATCTCCCCTCCCTTTTAACCACATGAACCCTAGTGTCCGTATTCGGGGCATGTCACAAAACAGTAGGTGAACATTCTGGCCAAACATCAGATCTACAAGCTCACAAAGAAACGACTTAAAGAAATTAATAATACTCTAGCTTTGGTCAAGTGGACTGAGTTAATCAAAATGCCTGTGGTCAGATTCTTGGTGATAATATTAGCACATTTTAGAAGAAGAGAGTGAATTGGAGGTATCTTTTTATAGATGTATTTATTTATGTTTTGATCTTTGTTTCTCTTTATTCTTTGCAGTCTGTAAAGTACACAAGGAAAATGTAAAACTTTTGGAAAAGGCTGTATGTTTAATGTTATACAGTATATTATATAGCATTTTATTGGATACTTGATTGATACTACAATGTATAAATGGCAATACAGGAGTATTAAGGAACACATTGCTTTTGCATATACTGGAGCAGACAGTGAATGTGCATAATGTCTGTTGGCCAAACCTATGGTTTTATATTTGTGCACACACATTATCTCTCCCTTAGCTCCCACAGTGGCCCCGAGTGGACTAGGAGGAGGAGGAGGGGACCGCAATGAGCTCATCATCACTTGGACGGTGAGTGTATCAGAGGGTGTCAGCATGAGTGCTGCGCTGAATCAGTGGAGCGTGGCATTGTGAAATGTGCCATGTAAATGGCTCCTCAAAAAACATCTAAACTGCTATTACATTTTCTTGAATCCCCCAGACGATGGCCAGAGAGTACCAAAATGGGGATGGCTTTGGCTACATACTGGCATTTAAGAAGAAGGACGACCTGACATGGACGGTGGTGTCTGTTCCCCATGTGGAGTCATCACGATATGTCTACTCCAACCAGAGCCTGTCACCTTACATCCCCTTTGAGGTGAAGATCAAAGCCTACAACCGCAAGGGCGAGGGTCCCTTTAGCCAGATCGCTGTGGTGCATACGGCTGAGGAGGGTAAGTAAGCAGAGAAGACAAGATCAAGTTTGGAGTTACTGTAACGTTCGACTTCAGTTGTTCCTGTGCATAGTGCATATACTGTGGGAGTTTGCTGGGTTACGTATTTCATACAGAATCATTAAACCCATGTTTGTTGCATGCAGTGTTTAGGAACACCATAAGAGGGCATCCACCACATAGAGAGGACAACCACAGTCATTGTCAAATACTTTGTCAGTGTGAAATAGTGTGTTTGTAATTCCAGTCGTTCCCACACTGGCACAACATGCCAGGGCCCAGATTTATTGAAGTGCACATGAAGTCAGGACTGAGTTTCTTTTTTAATTCACAAAAGATTCTGCACACCTGTCTAGCCTTCTGGCAGGTACAGTGGAACAATTCTGCATTTAGTGTGTAACATTTTACAGAAGAAACTGCAAAAATGTATGATGTGCTTTAATAGATGACATGTCATACTGTACCTTGTGAAGATCTAAAAGTGCCTGCGGGCCTGGTAGAACACCTTGTGACTCACTTAGTTTGAGAGCCATTTCAATTATTAACCTTCATGATGATTCATGATGGCTCCTACTGAACTCCTACTGACCTCTTCCATAGTATACTATTATATGGGCCCTATCTTGCGTCCAAGTCACGCTACCCACTATTTGGGAATTTAGCATCGCACAAAGGGTGTTCCCGAAGCTGTGTTGCCATCTTGCGGCACCAGCCTTATCCCTAAAACACCTGCGCTACCCCTTACATTATGCGTTGGTAATTAATAAAACCAATCAGCGTGCCAGGTGCCATTGCCTATAAAAGCCGGCTGCACTGTGCCTTATGCCCAGTGCTATAGTAGACTCTCTCCCTCTCTGCACATGGAAGAGGCAGTCCGACATTGATTGCCTTGGAATAAAATAATATTTGATACACCAAATTATCACTCACACATTACTGAGAACTTAAAATTACAGCAATCACTTGTGTTCTGGATTCATCAAACTGAATGGTTTGGTGTGGTTATAGCAAACGCAGATCAAACAACATTTTATTTGTCTTTGCTTAACTGGCAACTGCTGATGAAAACACAATGTATTGACACAAGGAATTAACAATCACACTTTTGTGTGACTGTTAATTCCTTGTGTCACACTAAAATTGTAATGACTATCACGTTCACAATCACTTAATTCAGTGCAGCTGCATTTAGTGGGTAATGCTGCTGCACGATACCGTTTGTGCGTAAATATCGGATAGTGCATAGCGTCATGGCACTGCGCACGGTAGGGCCCTATACAGTATGTACTGTACCGTAATACACCTTTATTCGCCCCACCCTCAGAGCCCACAGTGGCACCATCCAGTATCAACGCCACAGCCCTGAGTGCCTTCGACATCCAAGTGTCATGGGAGTCTGTCCAGCAGCTCAGCGGCATCCTCAGGGGATATGAGGTCTGTGTGAAAGTAGCCAAACATCTCTTTTTGCAAGCTTTTAGGCTCTATGGATAATGGGAATAGCTTTTATTTTAGAATCCTGTCTTTGACATTGATTCTAAGCCTGTCATATAAAATGTGCTACATAGTATAGTATATAGCTAAACTTAACATAATTGTTTATTTTCATCACCTCTATTTCATGTTATTCTGTTCCAGTGTATCACATCCTGTGTCAAGGGTAAACTTCTTAGTTGGGGTCATTTCAAAGGGTCATTTTCAAAACAGGGTCATTTCAATCTGGCTAGATCCAGTTGACACATTGCTGAAGTATAATTACTGCATTAGGTTTAATTATGGAGGCATCGTAGTGCCTCCTTACCTCATCATCATCTTTGAGTATTTTGTTCCCTCCCTAATAAAAGTATTAAGGATTTATTAGCTTAATGCCAGGCGGAGACAGGAGCTGTTTATCTTGGTAAAGTTGAGTGGTTGCTATCAGTGTCTCTCTCTGGTGATTAAAGAAGAGCCCGCTACCTTATTATCACTATCAACAAGGTTATGTAATTACTTTTACGGCTATTACTCGTATGAGATGGAATTGTTCTCAAAGTTTTACTTTCAGTCCTACCCGTTGCTTGATTTCCAAGAGGCCATTTGGAATTAGAAAACACATAAAGTCTAATTCAATAATTTGTAAATGTCTTTTACAGAAGAGGTACAGTGTGGGACCTCAACTGTCAAGTTCGATATTAAATGAGCAGAATGGTGACAACACGCGTGTGTTTGTTTGTTTGTTTGTTTGCATACATTATAGATCCGCTACTGGCGGCAGCATGAGCGAGAGGCAGCGGCAGACCGAGTGCGCACAGCTGGACTCGAAACAACCGCACGGGTGTCAGGGCTTCGGCCCACCACTCGTTACCATGTGGCTGTGTTGGCTTACAACAGTGCCGGCACTGGACCCCCGTCACCACGGGCAACTGTCACTACCAGGAGACCACGTATGTCTGCCTGGCACATGCACGCATGCACGCACACATACACTCATATACTCTCATATTCATAGAGCATTGGAATTGGAAGGTTCCCGGTTTGATCCCTGGCTCCTCCTGGCTGCATGTCTAAGTGTCCTTGAGCAAGACAGTGAACCCCTAATCTCTCAAGCCAGACAATCTCTGAATGCTCCGTAGTCTCTAACTACGCCTCCTGAATAGGCGATAAAGGAAGCTGTCATCTGTTCTTCAGTTTCCGTTCACCAAAATATCTTTAAATAGCATTATGAGCATTAATGAGTTCTTATAACTATAATTATACAGTGTTATAAGCCGATTATAATACATTATAAGTATGTCTATAATGCATTATAGACATAGCTTAGCAAGTGTTACCCTTATTTTTTAATGTTCAGAAATATATCGTCACTGTCTGGCCAAAACCTCCGAACTCCATTTTTTAGGTTTTAGATTTTTTTGCATAAATCAGGGCTATTGTACACCCTTTACGTCTGTGTGTTGGTTAAAATAATATTTAACCAATGAAAATTAGGAAAAAGTGGTTCAGTCAGAAAAAAAAAGGAAATACATAATGCACCATTTTCCATTTTCCACATGCACAGATAGACTACGATCAACACCTCAGACATGCAATGTCAATCATATTCATGGTTATGATCACAGTTTCATAACTGCGTTAATGTATCCTTGAATATACTCTATTCAGGCTTAAATGTATCTAAATCTGTGTCAACTGTCCAGAGGTCATGTTCGCCTGTCGTTTGCGTGAGGGAAAGTACACAGTTTCTAGCCACCCCGGCCTTGGGGGATGTAAATAAATTCAGCAGGTCTGTTTCCGGATGTTAAACTTAGGGTGTCATTGACAGTGTGACGGAACCACTCCTCTCCCTGAAGCTAACTGTGGATGTGTTAACACCACGGTCCATTCCTGCTCATATGGCTGCCTTAGCTGTGTTTAACCCATTGATCCTGGGCCCCGCCCTCCCACAGGGTCCCTGAGTGACATAACTCTGTGTGCATGTGTGTGTTAATGTGTGTGTGTGTGTGTGTGTGTGTGCGTGCGTTGCTGTGTTGAGGATTTTACTGTGTCTGACCATGAGACCAGGCAGGCTCCAACATTTGGTAAGAGCGGCACCAGAGTGGCTCGGAGTGGAAGAGTTTTCAACTGTTTTGAAAACTCGCTCCTCTCAAAATCTGTCCGCTCTGCTCCGTGATGTGCTCCCAATCCGTTTCACACACCACATGCTCTGATACCACTATCTCTGTGGTAGTTATAGAGGGTATGCGCATGCATAAAGTGAATGGCAAATCGAGTGGCAAATCGAGTGATAAAGTGAGTGGCAAAGTGAGTTTAACGCTGTTTAATGTCGTTTAATGCAATCAGATCTCAACTTTTATGTTTGGACATATGGGCTGTCAAGGCCAGAAAGTCGCTTTTTGCCACTCAGTAGGCGTTCCTTCCCGCATAACTTCTGGCTATGATGATGATGTCACGCGCATACCCTCTATACTGAGACACATCTCTAAGTCTATGCTAATCCAGCCATTTATGGATAATGGATATAGTAAATGTAATTACATTATTTTGATAAATAACAGTTCATGATTTGTTATATCGTATCATTTGTTTCATTGCATTCCAGGTGAGATTCTTTCTTTTTATAGGCGTTTTTTATTACCTGCAGTGTCTTTCTGTGTTTCTTTGGAAATTAATACATTCAACTCAGTGTTTTTTTCCTTCGCAGCTCCAAATCGTCCTCCAGGCAACGTGTCTTGGAAGACAGATGGCTCATGGGTAACAGTGAGGTGGGACCATGTGAAGGCCATGCACAATGAGTCAGCCGTACTGGGCTACAAAGTGAGTGTTGGAGTGTGCTGTATTTGAACTAATCACATCTATTACACAATTTACATTTACAGTGGTTCCACGATACTGTATCTGATTTTGTTTCCCTTTTGATAAGTTACAGTGTGCTACTTGTAATCCAAGGTAGATATGGCTACATATCTCATAATCTTATAGCTGGTAATAAAGGATGGCAATTTAAGACCCAAAGATAATTTGGGCTGAGCTGCACAGTGCACACCTGACAGTTTTGTGTGTTGCATCACACAAAGGTAAAACAAACAGCAATCTGGGAACCCATTCAATAAAAAAAACAAGTGAATTAAAAGATTAATTGTTTGCAGAATCTGTCTTGAGAGATTAAACAAACAATGTTTTCAGAATAGTTTTACAACAACACAGGATTTATACTGTATAGGGAGTATAATAATATAATGGTATAACAATAATATAACTTTTATAGAGTTGCATTAAGAGGATAATGCTTTGGAGAGACCTTAAACACCCTTTACCTTTGTCTGATAATATGATTAGTTATTTCATAGTTTCTTTTTCCATCTATTCAATGATAGGTTCTGTACAAACATGAGGGCCAGACAGCGCTGAAGGTTCTGGACAAGGGGAAGACGTCAGTGAGTCTGCCATTGCCTAAAGACAACGGTTACGTAGTACTGGAGATCCGATCCTGGGGTGAGGGTGGAGATGGAGCAGCGCACGAAACCATTGTGTCCCGTGACTCAGGTGAGAAACATGCATACGAGTACACTTACAGTTGGATTGCAAGAGGGAGGTCTTTAATACTGTAGAAGACATTAAATAAGTCAGTGAGAACATTTCTAATGAGTCACATTTCATTAGGATCTTAATTCCAGTGTATTTGATGAAAGTAGGCTACTATAAAAATGTTCCAGAAATAACCTTTTTTCCACTGAATCTTAATGGCCTTGGCTTCATCAACTTAACATCTGCTGTTGTAGCCATGGAAACCTTTGGGCTGTCAAAAATCTTTAATGTTGAGCATATAAAAAACTCATTTATCTATGAGGTTATTATGATGTATTCTCTCTTAATCTTGAGGCTGTCAAGAAAAGAGCAGTATACTTTGGCATGTCACACATTAACATGTTTTTAGGATTGTACAGTTTGCACATGTACTTTAAGTACTCTGTGTTATTGCATACAGGAATGCGAGGGGAATGTTTTCATTAAAAGCATACAGTGTGCGCTAATATTACTATTCCAAAGGTTAGTTTGGAAGGTTAAAATACCTACACATACCAAATACCTCCATGTGGTCCTCTGTTTCCCTAATTCTAAGCATGAGAACACATTCTTAGCTCCTCAAATTCAGGTAGTTTCAACACCACCATTAAACATTGCCCTTATCAGTCCAAGAGGGGCGCATTGACTTTTCTTATTGCTGGTGATACTTACATTAGCTGTACAGCACTTCAGGTCTAATTAGTGGAGGTCAAACTCACTATTAGCTGTAGGTATGTTGTACTTCTGACAGCTGCTTAATTCACTGTGGGGCCATAGCTCTGTCCTTCAGCCCTGTTCTCTATTTGACCACCGCACAGGTATTTTGTTCATGAGTGACAGAAGGCCAGAGAGGTCAGATATTCTGTCTTAATAGGTTTTCCCTCTGGCTATTACGAGCTGTCAGTCACCACAGTAACATAACAGGCTAAGGGGCGAATGGCCCTAACAGCCCTGCTGCACTGCAGGAAAACTATCAGAGAACACTGGGCTGCTAGGCTACCAAGCCACGATATAGAAAGATGTCATGCATCCCCAGTCTTCATCAGTAGACCATATTCACAAGGCGGCCATCTTGCCATGAAGTTAATGAAATGCCTGCCCGTTGCCACCCGGGGGTTTTCAATGCAAAATGCAAACATGGCTACCAGGTGAATATGTCAGTTGTTATTCCTGTTCAGATACCGGCAGTGGTGTAAAATAACATAGTACATTTACTCAAGTACTGTACACTGTTAAGGTATTTTTACTTTTCTGGAGTATATTTCCATTTTTCAGTGCTTTTACTTTACTTGCGATTTCGATACGTTTTAATAATTTGAAAACTTGTGAAGTAGCACTTTCTACGTTTGGTACTTTAACGCATTTTGATACCAATACTTTTGTACTTTTACTCAAGTAAATTTAGAATTCCTGACTTTTACTTGCAGAAGAAATGGTCTCTCACTCTCTCACCCTTTTCTTTTTCCCCTTCCAGGAACTGGAATGATGGTCCAGAACAAGGCCTGCTCCTCACTGTCCCATCGTGGACTTCTTCTGCTCGCCAGCACAGTTTCCCTCACTCTCATTGGCTTATTGGGCCTGTGATCTCCTCTGCCAGTCCCAGGACATTTTTATTTTTCATATTCTAATCCTGTTGGTCAAAGTCTTATCAACCTGTGTCTTTTTTTGGTAGGGGGTGGGTTTCAGGACCGGTCAGGTAGGGAGTGCAACAAGACATGTTGCAGCACTGAGGGAGGTGGGGTACAGGCTGGGTGGGATGACAACAATTATTGAAACGTTTGTTTTTATAAGAAAATCAAAGAGGGGCTTTTTTTTTAAACTAAAAAAAGTGTCTGTGGGCATTACAGGGGGTGGGGTGGGTTTGACTACCTGATTGTGTATGTATGTACTGGTATTTATGTACTGGTGCCAATAGAGACCATGCCTTATGGGGACCATCACATTCGTGGCTAACGCTTCTCTTGTATCTGTGCTGTGGCCCTCTGGCTTTTCATACTGTATTTCCCTGAGTCAACAGCTAACAGTGTTATTGGTCGTGTCTCTATTCCAGTCAGTGTACATATAAGTGCTACAGTATATACAATGGACATTTTAGAGTCGCCCATTCAAGCACTGAGGAACTTTTTATTGTTGAATTTTAGGCCTCTATTCATGTCTGTATTTTAGACTGTACTTTTTGCTTCAGCTGTACTTACAGCAAAACTACAGAGAGACATAACTGGTCCGAATGATTGTTTACATTTTCTATCATTTAGGTTTTCTTTGAAAGAACTTTGACAGGGAAGAAAGAAAGTATGTAGAAATTCTTTGTTTACAGTTTTTGTGCCTGCGCCGTTTACATAATTCAGACACAAATCGCTGCTGTCGGGCAGAAACCCCATATTTCCATGTTTCTTTTAATGTTATTTTTTTATTTATTTTATTTTTTTTTGTAAATTACAAACTACTGTACATCATACAAAGATTTTGTGCAACACTTTTGCGTTGCACAAAAGTAGTGAAAATAGCTGATCGGCTATTTTCTTTTTGAATTAATAATCAAAGGAAAGGAAAGGTTTTGGACATGCAAGGTGTCCACCCGACACAGAAGAAATGCAAAAAAGGGTCTTCGGGTTGGTCACTAGGCTGCAGCCTTGTTGTCATGCTGGCTGATAGTACAGCAATAGTGCAGAGGTTGATTGTTGAGACGAGAAGAATAACTACTGATGATTAAAGAGCCGCTCAACAGTGTTCAGTGTTATCGCAGTTGTTACAGCTACCATTATCCTGTTAACATATCAGCTGTTATGCAATATGCCTTGTTCATTGTTTACATGACATCTAGCAACTGGATATTGTCCCGGTTAACAATGGCAGATGGCGTTCCTCTGGTCCTGAATGTGTCGTGCTGAATTGGTCATCTTATCAGCTTTACTCTTGAAGCTAATTTGCAAATTAGTTTTTTTCTGTTTTGTTAAGCTGTGCTTGTGTGGCTCAGAACATTCACATATTAGTTGTTCTCACTTTGGACTTTGTAACAAGCAAAACAGACTGGACACAAGTGTATGTAAAATATGTTTTGTGGAGGCTTATCTTCTTTTACTTGGTGTGTTATTGTAATTACTTTGCTGGAATACAAGGTTTGGTTCTCTGGAATATTGGTATTGAGGGTAATTTTCACCATGATATTTAATCATTTGTAGTAAAATGAGTGATAATCAGCATCACTTTGTTTATTTTACTCTCAAATGAAACCCATCAACCTGTCCATTTAATATTAGCATCAGCTCAAATTCAACTTCAAAAGGTTTGGTTTTACAGTATGTATACCAGATACAAGCTCCAAGTTCAACTATTTGCTGTTTACCGAGCAACAGTTCTGCCTACATACCACTTAACTTTTATGTTAACACACAGTAAGAGAAAGAAGAGACAATGTCTATCTATCTATCTATCTTTCTATCTTTCTTTTTTTGGTACACAGATTACTTTGGAAGTGGCAAAGATGGGTGAATGATTGATTGGCAGCTTTTTTTTCTTGCTTTTTTTACAATGCATTTTATAACATCAGATGATCAGAAAATAGTTGAGTTATTTACTTCAGTATGTTGCACCCATTATGCCAAAACTACAGTTTTCATGTAAATGAAATGGGACAGATTTGTTTGCTTTATTTTCAGTAGCTATAGGTGTATCCAATTCCAAACCAATACAGGATGAAGTACAATATGAACAAACACAGGGTAGCATGATAAAAGCAGATGTATCATGGATCTCACCTAATAGTTGTAGGGAATACTGTAATTCTTGTTGTACACACATATTCTTTCACTAGTGAAATGTACTGATGACAGCCAAATGTCGTGTCACCAAGCACTGTATAGGGAGAGACACAATGTACAATGTCATCGTTTAGCCTCTGAACAAGTCAGAAAGCCATGCATTGAACAATGTATTTGTTTTGTTTTTTAAATGCTTATTATGTATTAAGTGTGTTTATTTATTTTTTATCGCAGAAGCTTTCTTATTCAGCCATAAAAATCATAGCAGTTTCACACCCTGTCTAAAGCCTAACGACTGCTCCATTTTACAGCCTGTGTCACATGACAAAAATAGCCAGTCTACGAGCTTGTAGACCAGCGACACCCACATAAAAAAAATTATAAATCAGGCTTAAGGTGACCTGTGACCAGTTACTGATTGTTGAACTTGAAAGTGACACACTTCCTGGTGGAAACAATGAGGCGGTCTTTCTTCTGGCAGGGTCTGAAATACACTGGACTGGATAATGCCGTTACGCCTTTCCAAATGTGTGATTGAATGGAAATGTGAAGAGGGGGGAGGGCGGGGGGGTTTGATCACTTGTACTGTAAATATTATTCAATAAACACCATGGGATTGTATTTAAAAAATACATGCATTTATTATTGTCAGCGTTGTGTCGTTATGCCCAATAAGTACAAAAGTGTACCTGTGCATGTACTGTACCTTTTCCAGTAAAAGGGCAGCACCTTTTCCAGTAAGCCGGTCATATCATTAGGTAATCGGCCAGACTCCCACTACCCTGATTACTTATCAATTGCACTTTGCCACCAGTTATTGTTCGCTAATAAGGAAAGTATAAATCACAAAGGACAGGGACAGTCACTGAACTCTCTCTCTCTGTTCTTCTTGGAGAAAGGTACTGTATCATCTCTGGATTTGTAGTACTGTATGTATCAATCTCAATGTGGACTGTACATTTTGTAAATCCCATGTTAATCTAAATTGGTTTGACAGCATTTGGCTGTATATTGCTGTGGCCTTATTAATGTTAATCATTATTAATGTTTGGTATTTCTTGTAGTTCCTGATAAAAGTGTCTGGATTCGAAAAAGACAATGGTGAAACTTTCTCTCCTCACAGGTATAAACACTGTTCTGTTCATTCTGTTATACAGTTATTATGTTGTTAATAGTTGTGTTTATGCATCATCTTGTTGGGTTCATATTCAATTAACTAGTCTGTTTTATTTATGTTTGTATTACTTTTTATAGCCCTTGGGGTTCTGCTTACTCTGCACTTCGGTAAGCATTTTACTCTTTTCTATCTCATGTTAACTCCAGGGAGCCACAGTTTTAGATTTGATTCTCTTACTACCTCGATTTGCTACAAGAACAATTGGTGACAGAACAGCATTTTGTGATATTGATTTTAAGAATGCTACACAAAAATATGTAAATGATGAAAATAACAATAGATCGGTTGCTAGTAGCATGCTATGAACAGTGACTGTTGCAGTATTACGATTAGTATAAACACTGTATCATAAGGATCAGAATTTAAACAAATGAAAACTTGAGATTCTTTCCCGTTTCAGTATCCTCCTCTAATCTGGTGTGCCACATGACCAACTGGGCCCAGTACAGGCCTGGCAATGCTAAATTCACCCCAGGAAACGTGGATCCCTTCCTGTGCACTCATGTGATCTATGGCCTGGCCACCATCAACAGCTTTAATCAGATCACCAACATTGAATGGAATGATGTAGAGCAGTACCGCGGCCTTAACCAGCTGAAGACTGTGTGAGTTCATCTAGTCAACATGGTTAGGCCGTATTTCAAGAATAACTGAAATAGCCTATCTACAAGCTCACACGCTGTCATACGGAATGTGAGCTTGTGAATTGCTTTTTACAATTTCTGTTTTTAAAAATATTTGACAATATGAAAATTGCCCAAGAGATAATGGAAAGTGGTTTGCTGTTCATAGAGAACGGGGTTAGGTAGGCCACCTATTTATCTCCACCAAGGGTTCCCACTGGAATATCCAATGGAATCTTTGCTTTGAATTTTGGATAAATTAAGAAACTATCTCTAGCAAACAAAGGCTTATGATTTTAACATGTTTTGTTCGATAAGATAATTTTCACAAATCAACACACTTTATCAATATTTTTAACCACACAGGAAATGTTTTAAAAAGCAAATAACAGCTTCAAAATTCACGTTTGGGATATTAACAGGTGTAATTTATGTCATATTACAAAACATAAATGGTTCATACACCTTACATAAAAAATAAATACATAAAGAAAAGAAAAACAGCGGTAAAATAAACATTACAAATCTGGCAAAGAGCAGGGTTTTATAACTACAGACTGTAACACTCTATTTGACTATTCTTTCTCTCCCTCTCTACCCTTAGTAATCCTATACTGCAGACTTTGCTGTCTGTCGGAGGCACAGTCAATGGACTCAGCCCGTAAGTCTGATTATAACACAGTGTCAACAGTTATAGCAGAGTAGCCCTGCCTGTAGCCCAGAATGGACAGAGGGCATTACCCTTTTATGGGCACCATATGTTTGATTTCTGACTATCCTCTGTAGCTTAGTTTAGTCCTCGCCAATTTCAGTGGTTTGGTTCTTACATCCCACCAGATTCATCAGCATGGTCGGCCGGCCTGAGAGCCGTGCAATGTTCATCAGGTCTGCCATCAGCTACCTCCGTGCCCATAACTTTGACGGGTTGAACCTGGCATGGGAGTACCCAGGGCACAACGGCAGTCCACCTGAGGACAAGCAGAGGTTCACTACGTTGATCAAGGCGAGCAGGCTTTTGTTCTTCCAAAATACATTTTGTGCATTAATGTCCTCATCGCTTTCAAAAAGACAAACTAATGTTGGACTACACTGTGATATTCGATTTCCAATATTAAAACAAAACAAAAGCAACTGAGCGAAGGAATCAGTTATTTTCACCTAGTGACATAATGTAAAAATGTAAAAAAAATAATAATACAAACCCCATTGTGAAATAGGGGGGTCTCCAGTAACAAAGGCTTTTTGGGTCTGTAATCTGTGTGTTTGTATATTCTCCCAACAGGAGTTGGACCAGGCCTTTGTGGATGAGGCAAAAGACAACAGGAGGACCCAGCTACTGCTGACAGCTAACGTGGGCGCTTTCCTCCCCACCATCGAAAGAGCCTATGAGGTTGAAGAGATCGCACCGTAAGTTCAAATTGGCAGGAATTCACTTGTCTCACTTGTTTCTAGGAATTCACTTGTCTCACTTGTTTCTTGTGTCACAGCGAAGTACAGTACAGTACAGAGGGAGTTAACGACATAAACCATGGTGTCCCTAATTAGAACATATTACAATATTACATATTTCTTTTTAAGATTTGTTTTTGGGCTTTTTATGCCTTTATTTTGATAGGATAGTAGACTGACAGGAAATGGGGAGAGAGATTGGGAATGACATGTGGAAAAGATCGTCCGGATTGGGAATCGAACCGGCGACGCCAGCAGGCATCATAGCCTAGTATGTGGTATGCACCTTGACCACTAGGCCAGCGGGCACCCCCACAATATTACATTAGTCACTCCCCCCTCCCCCCTCCCCCAAATAAATGTAAAAAAAATAGCAGCTCTACAAATTCACAAGCGACGTGTTGTCAGGTTGTAGATCCGCTATTTCCGCAAATTTGCCATACGTATAAGGGCTTAAACAGTTAAGTGAAGCTACAGTATAGTTATGGAGTGACCATTCCACTCCCCTTTGTATATTTTGAAAAGTGAGAGGGTGAGGTCCAGAAGCAAGGCATTAATGGGATTAAATGCCTGGTCGTCAAAGATCATGTGGGGCCAACGATCATGTGATTCCTAACACCAGGCATTACTAATTAGATGTAGTGTTGTTAATGTTTTACTACTTTTAGTAAAATTACGATATATATTTTACATTAACAGTCACTTGGACTTCATCAATGTGATGACCTATGATTTCCACGGCCACTGGGAGCCAGTTACTGGACACAACAGCCCACTGTCCTACAGCAGGGTTGACTCTGGCTCACATATTTACCACAATGTAGTAAGTACAAATGCATGCACGGATTGCACGCACGCACGCACGCACGCACGCACGCACGCACGCACGCACGCACGCACGCACGCACGCACGCACGCACGCACGCACGCACGCACGCACACACACACACACACACACACACAGGTACCGGTATGCATGCTCACCCACAGGCACGCACTAATGACAATACATGCGGTTAAATTACTCCCTACAATCTCTACTGTCTTCCTCTGTCTCTTTCTCATATTCATTGTCTACCTCTCTCAGAAATTTGACAGTCAAGTTTCTGCAGTCATTGTAATATCATGCCAACCGTGCCATCATAGTCTGAGGAAAAGACCTCAGAAATTAAAGAGAGATTGGTCTCTCTACCAAACACACACAACATTTAAAGAACAGACGAACAGACTATAACTACCGGTATACTTATTTACTTGTTTTTTCAGAATGCCTCCATCTCCCACTGGCTGGCTAAGGGTGCTCCAGCTGAGAAACTGCTGTTTGGCTTCCCTACCTACGGACGTACCTATCGCCTCAGCAGCTCATCCAACAGCCTTGGAGCCCCAGCCAATGGACCCGCTGATGCTGGACCCTACACACGCACGGCTGGCTTCTGGGCCTACTATGAGGTGCCTCCTACTAGAGCTAACTTTAAATGAAACAGAATGCCTCCCTGATATTTGCTGATAAATTGAGATGGTGATGAAATACAAATACAGTAATACAAGGTCCAATCTCTTTTTTTTTTAGATCTCTTGAGATCGTTCTCAAGCGTAATAGTTGTGCTTTTCTTTTCCCATCAAAGTTTTATTTTTCATTAGAGATTTTCTTTTCCTGGCTAGGGATGATGTTTGTTTCTTTTGTTAAATGTGGGCCCATAAGTGCCCTTTGAGACTGTAACCATGATTCAGGCTATACAGGTAACCTTGACTTGACTTTTCAGTCTGATAACTGTGTAATGATGCGTCCCTGTGCTTCTAGGTATGTGGCTTTGTTGGCAGTGCTGTTGTTGATTGGATTCCTGAACAGTCCGTGCCCTATGCCACCTATGGAAGTGCCTGGGTGGGCTATGATGACAAACGCAGTGTAGCTGCTAAGGTACATCCACTCTCACCAAAAACGAACACTAAAAAAACATCCACTCTCACCAAATTTCAATTTATCTCTCATGAACATCTGTATGTTACAAAGGAAAGGACAGATAAAACAGAAAGATTTTCTGCACAGAAAGATCCTTAGTGTTAATTTAGACCTAAGAGTGTATCAGTATATTTGTTGCTGTTTTTGATCTCTTATATTTCAACATCCTGCAGGTCCAGTGGATGAATAATATCAACCTGGGTGGTGCACATGTGTGGACACTGGACATGGATGACTTTGATGGGGCATTTTGCTCAGAGGGGCCCTATCCTCTGGTCAACCACCTGAGGAACTCAATGGGTAAATACTGTACCTACATACACACTCTGCACATGCATATGACACACTCAAAAAACCAGGGTGTGGGTGCCAGTGCCCCCTACCTAACATGAAGGTACCATACAGCCCCCCACACCCAATTCAAATGTAAGCTTTATTTTTATTGTGAATTGTGACGAGGGCTGTACCGTCCTAGTTGAGAAAACACTACTCTAAACACTCTGCAGTCACCCCACCCACCGACTGGGAGAGGTTAATGTGTTACGGTCAACATGGAAAACATTCTAATACATCATCAAAATAGCAAAGATATGTTAGATTTAACTCATTGTCTGCCAGCTAGGATTCAGAGCATTTTTCACCAACCTGAAAAATCGCTGAATATTCTGCGTCTCGCCGATCCGCGCGCGGGAGCATTCAAAAGAAGCCCACGGGTGTCCTAGAATGGGAAAATAATCCTTGTCCAGACGCGACCATCCATTTGAAAGATAGAGGCTTCCACATCAACTTTGCCTCATTGCCATATAACAACCATTGGGCTATGTGTTGTTTTTTCCCCTTTTAATTCCGGTTACGTCATCGACGTGTCAGGAGACGTCCAGTGGAATCCGAAAATAATTGGTGACCCCTAGTCTAGCGAACAGCGCCATCCAGTGTCGAAACTCGTCAAACTCGTCCTGTGGCAGGCAATTTAGTTGGGATCAAGAATCAGAATTACAATCCCTTAATTACATCAAACTACAGTGACAACATATTTTTAAAAACCAGTGTTTCTTTTATTTTCACGCTGTGTGCATCTTTTCTATAGGCTTCCCCCCTAAGCCCACCACTACACCAGCCCCGACCACTACCAAGGATCCCGTGGCCTCGTTCTGTCAAGGTCGACCTGACGGCCTGTATGAGAACATCGCTGACAAGACCACCTACTTCCAGTGCTTTCATGGGAATACGTACCTGCACAGATGCCAGCCTGGCCTTATCTACTGGGACTCCTGCAAGTGTTGCAACTGGCCTTGAGACCGCCTGGGCCTCTCGTCACAAACATCATACTCACCTGACAATCAAATCTGCTTTATTTGTATGTACTGTATTGTAAACATACAGTATGATAGTAGACCGCAGCAGGAAAAGTAACAACAAGATTATTTTTTCCTGTTAGTCACAATCTCCAATCCAATCTCCAACTGCCGACAGTAGATAAATGTATGTTCCTTAATAAAATAACGTGTAATGTATCATTTCACTGCTCATTTTTATTGGTAAAAAGTCAAAGCTCTGTATTCTGATAGTAATATTTATGGTGTTTGTTCAAAAGAGTGTAGCAACTCAATGTAAACACTCATAATCTGTTCAAAATGTAATCAAATCATGAGCACACAACGCAATAATGGATTTTTTTTGTTTTTGTTATATATGTGTTTCATTAAGAACCTTACGTAGCCGCTCATAATGTAATGTAATACGGCTCATATTGCTGAGAAAAGTGTTATATCGTATCAGTATCATGTCAGCATCACGTTCAGTATCATGGTCAGTATTTTTTTTTCTTTATTTATTTTATTAAAAAATAATGTAAAAAGAAATGACACGCCCAAATTCAGTCAAAATGTGAGGGAGAATGCATAAAAAACGGCTTTAGAAGTGGCATTCTCCAGGAAACATGAATTTTACATGAATTGATAAAACTACATTACGTTACTATTGACTATAGAGGGTATGGACGTGCAATCGTACCCGAAAGTTATGTGGGAACGCCTACTGAGTGAGGAGTGCGCTTCCTGCTGCTATATGTTTTGCCACTCAGTCTGTCCATGGTGCTGATCCTGAGTGGCATATGCATTGCATACCCTCTATTACAAAGAAAACATTAATATTACAGAATAAAAAAACAATATAGACTTATTGTACCAAAGAAAAGAAACAAAAGTATGTTACAACAATAAAAGCCATAGCCCATAGGCTTCCAGTATGTACATTTCCTACTTTCAGGTCTTGTATTTTCTCTATTTATTAAATAAATACATAAAATATGTCATTTTATTTTCATTTTAAAAATGTACACAGGTGTATACTGTGGAATACATACATACATAAATACAAGGGCTGGTCAGTGTCCTGGTCAGTATTTTCATTTAATTTCATTTTATTTAAAAAAATCCCTTGAGATGCTTCATCAATCAACAGTAACATCAACAAAACATAGCCTACACACGAGGGCTCTCACACCATCCCAGATCATTCTACATGTTACAAACGTCATCTTAAAAACATAAAAATAAATAAATGAAAATATCCTGGTGTCAGTATCCTGGTCAGTATTCTGGTGTCAGTATCCTTGTGTCAGTATCCTGGTCAGTGGTCAGTATTCTGGTCAGTATCAATTATAACAATATCGCGGTGCGAGGCTTTGTAAGCTTGGATCGGCTATTTTCAACATTTTAAATCATTATTAAATTGCTAAATACAAGAGCACGCACAGAAACCTTACTTAGTCATTCGCTACAGTAAAGAAGTTCTTCAAATCTAACACATTAACAAAAACTGTGACATTATTGAAAGTGACAGTTCTCTATGGGAGGTATTCAGAGAACCCCCGGGTATTAGTTTTAGAAGGGCCCCGACCATCAAAGATAAATTCGTCAGGAGTTAATCTTCCTGCTTCCAAACCTACTGTAACACATGGCTTTGCCGACCTAAGGGCAATTTTTGTTGTGGTCACTGCAATTATTGTACAAACAACTGACACTTTCAAAGATGTGTGATGCAACAAGACCTATCCTATCACAAGCTTTATAAACTGCAACACCACCCATGAAGTACCCCATGGCCAAACATTATATTGAAGCTCAACATGGGCGTGATGCAACTCTAAGAGTATCTGGTATCGAAGTCATCAGCTCTGATGCCTGGGGTGGGGATGAAATCAAACGCCTCAAACAAAGAGAGGCATACTGAATGTACACTCTCAAGGGCACTTATTACCCGGGTCTCAATGAGGACTTTGACCTCTCATCATTCTTATAATTATTGCTTTCTGAATTATTACATTGTATACATCTTTTTATTTGTTTGATTTCCCCTTTTTGTCATTGGTTTAAAGTTATGTAAAGAGTTAAAGCTGCTTTAAGAAACTACTCAACTGGGTTCCTATATATGGTGTATCTGTACTTCTGACTCACTTAAGTTGATGTTTTAACTGTTGTATTGTACACTGGTCTTAATGTTTCCCTTTAATCCTCTATAACCACGGTAAAGCTTTTTTAACAGACTGTAGGTATACCTGTTTTTGTGCTTTCATTCTAGACAACATGTGTAGGATGCCACCAGGGGGCCTGTAGGCTGCAGACAGACAATGACAATATGCTTAACTACTTGAACCCCAGTCCCCCTGCAGGGTCCTATACTAGAGACACTAGATTAGATAGCTCTGCCACCCCAGCATCCCCCAATAGGGATGCTACAGTTCATGTGGTTGATATGACATAATAAAACATGATGAATCATGCTTAATGTGACATTTTATTCTCCCCTCCTGTAGTACTAGTACTACAACATATCCATCGCCACATACTGTAACTATAAATTACAGTTGCACCATATTGGCTATGAACTTAAGCACCTGAAGACAGTTCATCTCAGTAGTTCGATACATTCCGAGCCTTTGAAGTGCTCTTTTATCAAGCTTATCTCCGGTTTGTCTAGCACACGAGTGGAATAACACACAAAATAATCATCGTAATTGGCCTTGGCTGGTCTGATAAATAACATATCAGTAGCTGAGCCTCAGTCTGCACATAGACCTGAGATGGCAAACCAGGCCTGGCATTGTTGGATTCAAGGTCTTATAGATAGACCTTTATTGCAATGTTTGTGTTCATGCATTATGCATTTACCTAACAGTCCTTAGTCCTTTTGATAGTGTGTGTGTGTGTGGGTGTGTGTGTGTGTGTGTGTGTGTGTGTGTGTGTGTGTGTGTGTGTGTGTGTGTGTGTGTGTGTGTGTGTGTGTGTGTGTGTGTGTGTGTGTGCGCGTGCGTGTGTGCGCGCGTGTGTGCGTGTGCACGTGCGAGAGTGCGTATATATAACTATGCAATAAAATTATCAGTTAATTTTAAAACCAACAATCCCCATTATTTATGCCCCTCAGCAGCATTCATGTAAGATAAGAATCTGCAGTAACAGTGAGTGAGTGAGTGAGTGAGTGAGTGAGTGAGTGAGTGAGTGAGTGAGTGAGTGAGTGAGTGAGTGAGTGAGTGAGTGCAGCAGCAGCAGCAGCAGCACAGTCTGGTGATGTGAGATGGAAATAGAGATATCTTGAAAGTCTTCAAGCATCTGATATTAATTCTAGTTGAGTATCAAAAGTAATTATCTGAAAACGGTACCTGACCAGAACCCTAATGTTGATCTACATTGCTCCTCAGGTTTAATGTTTCAAATATTTACATTTAAATATATTTGTCAGGACAATGATAGGTCATCAGGTTTAATGGTGTCCAGGTGTAGAAGTTCAAAGTACACAAGACAATGCTGACATTATCTGCTGATCTAAGATATGACAGTTAATGGACTAGTGACAGACTGTGGTCACTGCTATTGACCTGCAGGACAAATGATTGAAACAAGTTGGCATTGTGCTTGAATGCAGATCTTTATGTGTGCACTGTAAATCATTTGAGCGTTAATTTACAAATGGAACCAAATGGACCCCCAAGTTCCATTTGGTTTCATGTTGGATAGATAGAGAGACCTTTATTGATCCTTCAGAGGAAATTCAGTTGTCATACCGAAGTAAAGCAGGCCAGCTATGAAACACAGTGCAGATACAGAAAACATACAAGTAAAAAAAAAAGGGGGGGAAATAAATAAATAAATAAAACTAGTAAGACGCCTCAGGGCGACAGTCATATGCAAGGTTGCGCCAATTCTTGGCGATCTGGCCAGCAATGTATATTGGACCAGTTACCCATATATGGTATAGTAGTATAGTACATCCCTTTTATGCCCATACTGTACATGGAGATCCCTGTCTGAACCAGCCACACATATATGGGCTGTCTTCCTCCATATATGGGCATTCCCATATGAAGTCCTGTTAGATATGGGCTTAATATTGATGACATCAGGGTTCTATATATGGGCATAAAAGGGATTATGTTAGAGTGGTTCCCATGACATCACAACATACAAAATCTTTTATGCCCATACATGGAGATCCCTATCTGAACCAGCCAACATATATGGGCCATGTCTTGGCCATCTGGCCAGAGATATACAGGGGTCTTCATATATGGGCATAAAGGGGATTCTGGGGAATACCCATATATGGACTTTTACATAGGTGATGTCACCTGTGATATCACCTGTGATGTGTCAAGGGAACCACAGTGTCAGGCGTGACCTTCAGAGATACACATATACGTGGACAAGATGTGCCGGACATCACAGTGACATCAGAGCATAATGTCAGAGCAGCAAACCCATAGACCGTAAAAATGTGTACAATTTCAATTTCTCAAAGTAAACTTGCGACCTACGGTCGCAATAAGACTAAGCAGATAGACTATAAAAAGTGCCAAAAAACAAAGATAAAAACAATTATAATCATTTAAAACCGTCAAAACATTGTATGTGCGTACATGCTCGGCACGCGTGCACACACCAGGACCATTCGTTTTCCGGTTGCTTTTCAGGACTGGTGATTCTTACATTACTACATAACCCACATATGGTCAGAGTCAGGTGGCTTGTCTAATATTTGATTATTTTATAATTGTTATCATGCTATGTGTCAGTATCCTGGAGTCAGTATCCTGGTGTTAGTATCCTGCTCACCCAGTAAGTAACATGGGTGAAATCCTTCATTATGCAGGCCCATCAATGCAGTTAAAAGAGCATTAGAGCATAGAAGAAGAATTAAGTGCATAAAATAAAATATTTGCTAAATCAGCATGTTGATGAATGGTTACTAACAGTCAATGTTTGGTGCATTTTAGTTCAAGGACACATCTTATCACAAAACCTGTACATGTCAGTGTTTTCTTTCAGTAGATTAAGTCTGTACATATACAGTACATAACAATGAACGCACTCAACAACCTCTCTGAACTCCTCCACCCTCATGTCCCCTCCCATCCCCTCAGGTGGTGATGCTCAGATCCCGGTGGCCAAAGAAACGCTTCCAAACCGCTCTCAAAACCCACCTCTTCATTGCTTTCCCCAGATAAACACTCAACTCTTGTTTTAGCTTTACTAGCCCTTACCCGTTCAAAGATATGAGCTCCGAAATGATGTGCAGTGTATGGGTTATGGGATGTGCACTGTGCACACAGTATATGAGGGATGGAAAGTAACTTTAACTGGTGCTTGCATGATAATATGTAGGAGCATCAATGTAAGAAATACCCGTTTCGTTTAATGGCTACAGAGATACTGTCCCCCCGCCCGCCTGCACACACACCCGCCTGCCTGCACACACACACACACACACACACACACACACACACACACACACACACACACACACACACACACACACACACACACACACACACACACACACACACACACACACACACACACACACACACACACAGAGCTGGTTAAACATGCTGCCTCATGCTAGATCTAGATGCAGAATAGATATGCCTCATGCTAGATGCAGAATAGATAGTAGATACACCATAAAAATGCTAATATACAGCATATGATTTGTGAAAGTGACAAACGGGCTTCACAGTTATGTCAGGTGTGTTCATATGCTAATGGTGATGCGATTTCAGATCAATTGCTCCAGCCACTGAGGAGAAACGCTGTTTCAGACAGACAGACAGACAGACAGACAGACAGACAGACAGACAGACAGACAGACACTCACTCAGACATTTGGAAAATTATATGTTTGATATTGTTATTGATTTGACTCTTTAGATTATTTGTGCTTTTTCTTAATGAAGTTGATTCCATGTAAAGCAATGTTGAGTACCAAGAAAAGTGCTATATAAATCTGGTATATTATTATTATTATTAATAATGTATTACTGTAAAGATGAAGTTCATTTTGTTAGTGAAAATCACCTATAGACAGAGATTAGCGATGAGTTTGAATCTGCATTTCCAATTCCACTCCAATCTACAGATTCTCTGAGGCTGAATGAAAAAATATTGAATGTTTAACAGTAGTTTTTTGATGAAATAGGCTGATTCATGAGAGGATTTTACACATTTTATTATTTTAATTTCAAATCAGTTTTAGTTAAAAGAACGACTGATTTAACCCAATAGTTATACAAATAGGCTATAGTAAATAGAACCCATCACAGAGTTAGTCACTTATAAAGAATGTGATGCCACTAAACAGACTTCAGAAGCTTTATTAACCATGTACAAAGGTAGAAGGAATGTACCGTATCTTGGTGCAGGTATAAATAAAAATGACAAAAAGATTAAAAGATAACACACGCCTCAAAGCTTGGACAGTGTCTATCATTGTCAGGCTAAAGGGCCGTCGACAGAGATTATTTTTCTTCTCGCCCCGTCTGTGTGTGCATGTGTGTCTGCAGAGCTAACCTCCAAAACGCTGCAGCATCAGCACCAAACCTTTTGTGTATGTTGCCAGTAGCAACTTGAAAAAGAGAATGCAAGTACTCGTCCTTATGGACAGGCAATACTTCATTTAATCGGGTGCCAGGCTCTGAACAGAATTCAGTGAAATCACCAGCACTCACTTAAAAAGTCCTTCTAGGCTCTCTTTATTTCACGATCCAGCGGCAGCACCGTGGATGTTTTGGCCGGAGCCTTCCTCAGCGTGAATGTTAACGCGTGGTGGCTTCTGTTGGTTACGCCGTGGGGTGGCGATGCCCCGTCCCACAGCACTGGGCATGATACTTGGGCCCGGTGGTGTGGGCAGAGGTTTTTGGCATCTGCTGCAGCTGGATCGTTAAATTAATAGAGCCTAAAAGGACTTATGGTTGACCGGAGTTCCTCAGGATTCTCTAGACTATTCCACCCTAGCACCCTGGTATCCTTGACCTCAATTTGAAAAACCATATCTGCAATGTTACTGAGATAGCCTTTTACCACCTGAGACCCTACCTCTCCCTATAGAGGATTTTCTTCAAAACACAGTTTTTGCCACTACTCTTGTCCAAAAATTATCTCTGTCTCATATTGTAGGATATACATTTTTGATATTCCATACTGATTGGCAAAAAATGATTTCCAATGTTTATCGACCCCAAAATTACATTATGTCTTGTGTAGTGTAGGACAAATGTGACAAATGCCACTGTTTGTTGCGTGTGCTTGTGTGCATGCATGTGTGTTTGAGTGTGTGTGTGTGTGTGTGTGTGTGTGTGTGTGTGTGTGTGTGTGTGTGTGTGTGTGTGTGTGTGTGTGTGTGTGTGTGTGTGTGTGTGTGTGTGTGCGCGCGCGCGCGCGCGTGTATGTGTGTGTATGTGTGTGTGTGTGTACACCACCAATATTGTAATTTTGTCAAACTTTCGTGAAACTACTTGACCTCCACTGGGTCACATATTGTTTGTGTCTGTGTACTAGGCATATATTATGCTATGTGCAACATTATGCTATGCCATATACTGTACCTTATCATTAGCCATATAGTTTTAGGTCAGATTTCACACTATCTTATCCTTTTCTGTGAGTCACGACCAATCCCCACCACCCATTTTCCTTTGACAGCATGTGGCAACTTCCGTTTCTAGTTGTTGTAAAATCTCGAGACATTGCCTATAAAAGGAGCTGGATGTCACTGGCATTTTGCGGTGCTCATCATCATTCAGAGGTTGTAAGGTCAACTTACAGGTATGGATGGTTATTTTCTTCTTTAAACCTTCCCAGAATAAGGTGCCTTAAATGTATTTTCCTGCTCCTTTAGTTGGCAGAGAGAGTTGAGTACTGTACTTAATAATACTGGAACTTGTCATTTGGGATCAGTAGATCAGTAGAGGTGGCATATACAGTAGAGTAGCTACTGTGGGAATGTATAAGGTCATTAGAATGTAAGGTCATTAAAATAATTAGAATGTAAGGTCATTTTAATATATACAGTAGTTACTGTTGGAATGTAAGGTCATTAGTGTGAGCCGCATGTAAGACAAAACCAATGGTGTAAAGTAAGTACATTTACTTAAGTCCTGCTGTACAATTTTGAGGTATTTGTACTTTACTTGAGTATTTCCAATTTCCAATACTTTTACTCCACTAAATCTCTGATCCAAATAATTACTTTTACTCCACTACGTTTATTTGAAAACTTTAGTTACTAGTTACTTTGCAGATATACATTATAATCTTATAATAAACCACTTTATCCCTATTTTACAGTATACCTTGTATATCTATCTACAAGCTCACAATTTATCGCATCTTGACGCGTTGTTATTGCCACTATACATTAGTATTAGTATGTTACTGATGTGATGTGTTGTGCAATTATGCTGTCTTGGCTGTTATATTATATTATATTATATTATATTATATTATATTATATTATATTATATATTTTTTTCTGTTATTGACAATCCTATGATAGATATTTGCATAATGATTAGAATAATTATCATGATTAATGTCTGTATAGCCTGGCTATTATGGATTGAACTTGAATGTTGTGCCATAATCCATTCAAACATCTTCAATGGATCAAACTCCCCATTGCAGTTAGAACTGCAGATTTCACGTAAACTGACGTCTCACCTCTTCAGACTCCACCTTAGCCCGTAGCTTTTGACCTAGTCTTGACAATCATGCAGACTTATGCAGAGGTTCAATTTTTATTATGTTATTTACAGTAGACAGATGCTACTGTGGGTTCTATGTTTCAATGTACAGATTAATATTTTGATACCGGTTAGTAGGCTATATTGTTTAGAGACTGATGCTACAGTATGTTCTTGGTTTACCTGTGATCCTAATTACTGAGGCTCTATACGTACAATGTCTCTCTGAAGTTTTTATTGTAAGTCGCTCCAGATAGGATCGTCTGCTAAATGCCTAAATTGTAAATTGTAAAGCTTATATATTGACAAATCTTACATCTCCTCTGGTATCTTAGAGACTTGTGAAGTTGTGACCTCTCAGATCAAGATGACCAAGCTTACTGTCCTAGCAGGTACATTTCACCATCAGCTACACAGATGTCACACATCATCATAGCCTCAAGGAATTATAAATACTGTAATTTACCATATGCTATTGACTGCCCGGATCTAACATGCATAGCTACTGGTTTCTGATTTTCCTTTTCCCCCCCTCCTTAGGCTTGTGCTTGGCCATGTGCCAGCTGGGTAAGTATAGTAACAGGTCATAAAATAACATCTGCTTCTGCTGTTGCATAACACTTCACTCACACTTTTACCGTTAACATTTACTGTTTATGACAACCGTTTTTCTTCCAATTCCAGCCACTGCCTCCCAAATGGTGTGCTACTTCACTAACTGGTCGCAGTATAGACCTGGGGAAGGGAAATACACGCCCCAAAATGTGGACCCCTTCCTGTGCACCCATTTGATTTATGCATTCTCCATCATCAACCCTAACAATGAACTTGTCACCTATGAATGGAACGATGAGGTTCTCTACAAGACCTTCAATGGCTTGAAGAAAACGTAAGCGGGTGCTATTTTATACAAAGTACAGTACACTACAGTAACACGTTTTTATATGAAATTCAGTGCAGAGTTATAAACAATTGTCTCATAAAAACTAAAAATGTATGTATATTGCTATTGCTGATGTAATGAATACCTACAGTAGCATGTCTGTTATTTCACAGGAACCCTGAGCTGAAGACTCTGCTGGCCGTGGGTGGATGGAACTTTGGTTCAACCCAGTGAGAATCTCTTCATTCTTTACAGAATTATGTTACCAATGCCTGAAAAAGAAAAGTTTTGAACAGCAGTAAGATGTTGTACTTAAATACAAAAAAAGAAATAGGACGATGAAGTATTTATATCAACCACATTAATCCTGGTGACCCTATTTTGTTGATCAAAAATCCTCAAAAGTAACCTAGTCCTATCATACTTAATTTATACTCTTTTGTATACCTTGAGCTTGTAGATTAGCTATTTTTGCCATGATACACCATCGTATGACAAAGTATAAATCAGGTTTAAGTGGTTAAAGTACCGGCTTCATTGGGGATGCTTATCCATCCCCAATTATTGTTCAGCTGAAGTAAGAAAAACATATTCACATTTTGTTTATAGGTTCTCCATCATGGTGTCCAATGCTGCCAACCGTCAGAAGTTCATCCAGTCGTCCATCAGATTCCTGAGGACTCATGGCTTTGATGGTCTGGATCTGGACTGGGAGTATCCTGGTTCCCGTGGAAGTCCACCTGTGGACAAGCAGAGGTTCACTCTGCTCTGCAGGGTGGGTCTTCAGCTCAGTCTTTATGTTCAATTTTCACTTTAGGTTCACAGCTGTGGTTCAGTTACATAATTTAGTTTGTATAAGGCAGGCCTGACTCTTATTGTCAAATTCCTCACAAAGGATGACAGTATTAATTCACTCTTTTAAATCTGACAAACTGCCTTACCAGTTGTGGTTTCAATTTACAGGAGCTGGTTGCCGCCTATGAGGCTGAGGCTGCATCGACTGGAAACAGCCAGCTCATGCTGACTGCTGCTGTGTCTGCAGGAAAGGGAACCATTGATGCTGGATACGAGATCGCTGAGATTGCAAAGTAGGTTGTTGTGTAATTTGAACAAATAATTTACTTTTTGTAAGAAAATGAAAGAGTCTGTCATCATCTACTTTTTATACCTGTTTATTATGTTTCTCCAGGGTTCTGGACTTTATTAATGTGATGACCTATGACTTCCACGGAACTTGGGAACGAGTGACAGGACACAACAGCCCACTGTACCGTGGCTCTCAGGACAAGGGTGATCTCATCTACTTCAACACTGTAAGGATGGCAAAACATGACCATAGTAGATGTTATCATTATAATTTTAATGATCTGTATCCTGCAACCTTAGTACTTTGATACAAGGTCAATAGTGAACAGTCACAGTTCAGACAACAGCTCGGGGATATACGCATAATGTACTGTATATTGCTAAGCGATATACAACTTCATCCTCAGGATTATGCCATGAAATACTGGAGAGACCAGGGAACCCCCGTGGAGAAGCTGATGATGGGTTTCGCCACTTACGGCCGCACCTTCCGTCTGACATCATCAAACACTGGTGTTGGAGCTCCGGCTGGCGGTGCTGCATCAGCTGGACCATTCACACGGGAAGCAGGCTTCTGGTCCTACTATGAGGTGAGTGTCTCACAGTGGTGTAAAGTTAAGTGCATTTACTTAAGCACTGTACTTGAGTACAATTTTGAGGTATTTTAGTACCTCCAATTTCCGATTACTTTACTTTACTTCTACTCCACTACATCTCGGAGGCAAATATTGTACTTTTACTCCACTACAATTATTTTAAAGTAACTTTTTACTAGTTACTTTGTAGATTTTGATAATTATTACAAAATATACATTACCCACTGCCCTATATACATTTGAAAATAGACGATCTACAAGCTCACAATGTGTCGTATTTTGTGAGCTTGTGGATCTACTATTTTCAAATATTTGTATGCATTTGAAAACTTGTGAAAATGGGACATTCTGCATAATGAGTACTCTTTACTTTTGTACCATTTTGATAACAATACTTTTGTACTTTTACTCAAGTAAATTTTGAATTCTGGACTTTTACTTGTAAGGGTGCCCTCACACCAAAATACCTATGAGAATGGAATCCAAGTTCCGCCAATGCATTTCAATGAGAGTGAAGCGGTTTCATGCCAGCAGAAGATTTCTGCAAAAAACACTCCCTTATCATTGAAATGCATTGGCGGAACGCGGATTCCACTCTCATAGGTATTTTGGTGTGAGGGCACCCTAACAGAGTATTTCTACTTTGCAGTATTGATACTTTTACTTAAGTAAAACATTTCAGTACTATTCCACCACTGATGTTTACATTAACACAACTGTAAAAAAATGAATTCTAATTATGATTAGTAGATCTACCTATATATTTACTTGGTCTGACAAGGGAATTAAAGGCCACAGATCTATTTGCATACAGTAAAATAAGATTAGAATCCAACACTGTTCTTTTTAGGTCCTTTGATATACTGTACATGGTTATGGATTACATACAGTACATGTCGGTTATACTACTTGTATATCCCTACCTTTTTTTATTTCCTTTTTTGTGGTTCACACAGGCACAGGTAATTCAAAATGGTAATTAAAACATTCCTTTATTTTGTCTCTTTCAGGTCTGCACCTTCTTGAAGGGCGCAAACATGGGGTGGATTGACGACCAGAAAGTTCCCTATGCCCACAAGAACAACGAGTGGGTTGGCTTTGATAGCAAGGAGAGCTTTGCAATCAAAGTAAGTGATCAATGGCAATAACTCATTTAAACAAGATACAGTAGCCATGGAGAAATGTGGGGTAGGGGACTTTCATATGGGGATATGGACATGGAGGATTTTGTCCACTCACTGTTACTTTTCAGGAAATGGAAAAAAACACCTGTGTCAATGGATCTAATGTAGTTATTGCGACTGTCAGGTCGCAGTTACTATCAAAACCTCCACCGGCTGTCAGTCTGTCACGTCACGTCACGTCACGTCACGTCACGTCACGTCACGTCACGTCACGTCACGTCAAAGCCAAAGATCCTGTGTGCAAAGCGGTACACAGTATCTCTACAGTCATGTCATCCAAATGCATCTGTCCCATCTAGCGCCACCATCTGGCCGATTTTCTAAAACACATTTTTGGACACTGCTCCTACAGATTTTGCCCTAAAATCACGCAAAGCGGTACACAGTATCTCTAAAGTCATGTCATCAACATGGATCTGTCCCATTTCCCATATTCCCTCCTGATTGGCTACCATTGCCTACTAAAGGTTGTGTATGCTTATCTCCCGATTTAGGGAGTCTTACTGGTTATTTGGGGACAAACTATCCTCATGGATGTACTCGTACATCAAGCCGCCTCACTCTACAGGAGTAGGAGTTGGGCCACATGGCTCGTCAAGGCTACTTACTTCCCGTAGTGGGATATCTTCACACTAAAGTAATATGAGTAATGAGTCAGTGTACACTTTGCTTGTATGGAAAAGGTCAGAGGATACTACGACAGAGGATGTCTTAATCTACTGTACCTAGTTCGGTCGTTAATGTTGTTGTCCTGCAATCTACAGGTTCAATACATGAAGGACAACAAGTTTGGTGGTGCCTTTGTGTGGGCCCTGGATCTCGATGACTTTAAGGGAGACTTCTGTGGTGAGGGAAACCACCCTCTGCTGGGCCATCTGCGCAGCCTTATTAATTCTGGTAAGCAGAGTTGTTTCTCATCTTTCTTTCTGTGCTCATAAGTGTTGCACAATGAGAGGTGACAAGGAAGATGATTAAGTTGTCAAGATTCAAGATGTTTTATTTGTCACTGACTTAAATAGGTACAGGCTGCGAAATATTGTTGTGACTTGTCCTTCAGATTGTGCAACATACTGTACATGTAACCAAAATATTAAAACTATTTTTTTTAAATAAAATAGAATGGCAACAATGAAAAACAATATATTAATAATAATAACATTAAGCGTTAACCCATAACACTTAAGTTAAATCTTGCACAATGAGAGAACACAAGGAATATGGTGCTATACGTTATCTCACTTTACTTATACTTTACACAGAACGAGGAATATAGCTTGTTAATTCTCCCTTACTCAATATCTTAGTAAAACATGCACTTTCTGCTCCTGTCAAACCCTCAGATCTGCCTCCTACGCCAACCACAACCAAAAAACCTGGTGTTACCACCCAAAAGCCAGCCACTACCACTACCAAACCTGTTGTGACCACCAGCAGGCCCACACCACCTGTCCCAGGGAAGGGATTTTGCAAAGACAAAGCTGATGGAATCTATGCCAACCCAGAGGACAGGAACACCTACTATGTGTGTGCAGGTGGCAGGACCTACCTTCAGTCGTGTGGAGGTGGCACTGTCTTTGAAGACAGCTGCAAGTGCTGTGTGTGGCCCTGAGCATTAGCCAGCCCAGATGAGTCGTTTTTTGCTGCTAAAAGTCTCTTGGAAAATAACTTAATTTCGGTTATGTAGACAAAGTGTTGTAAATGTGGTTTCATTTTTTGTGAAATTTGTATTTAATTACATAACAATAAAATAATTTATCATACAGTTGGAAGTTAATTTCTTTAACTGCTGGAGGTGTGAAACATATTTTTGACACAAACTTTGACGTATACAAATGATCTACTACGTAAGTCATACATCACTCACTAATTCGTCCTCAGACGAGCCCCACGGTGGCATATCCAGTCATCTTCTTCCTCTATCTGTCTAGCTCATCACTTTACTTTACAACTATGCTTTGTAACCATGAGATAGCAGTCATATTGAGCAATTTAAAAAAATACTGTGCACATTTGTTAATGACCCAGCAAAAGGACACCAATTCAATCTTTCAATGGGCAGAATTGTTAGCAGAGTTATGGAAGGGAAAATTAATTGGCCAAGGACATAATGTAGCTGGAGTTTTTCCTCTGCATTTAACCCATTCTAACTATTAGGAGCAGTGTACAGCTAACATCACCCAGGGAGCAGTTAAGGTTTCAGTGCACCATCCGCTAACCTCCAAATTATCCTACTCTTGAACCAGTGTGATACACCAGATTAAAAAGTAGATGACTATTGGCAGGCAGCAATGTATAATAATAATAATAATAATAGTAGGGGTAATAATAAGGGTAATAATAATACATAATAAAAGGGTCCTAAGGGGCTACCAGTGGTTGCCCCTTAGGAGGACCCTTTTAGGGGGTTGGACTGGGATATAAACTCAGCCCTGGCATCTTGGCCGAGTTGGCCCAGACCGGCCCACCACAACCAGCATGAACCGAACATAGAATATCTATAAGCCAACACGTTGAGGCAGCGATGCGTTGTGGGCTGTGGGATGTTATATGTTTGGGTGGGACTCCTGGGCCACAGTAACCTGTGACTGGGCTACCAGGGCGGTACAGATGATAGAGAAGCCAGTGGGTCAATCATGTGATGTCTCTCTGCTCCGTGGGCTGGTGCTACTGAATGATTGGCCCTCTCCTCGCCGCCCAGCCCAAAAACTACTGTAACTAGTCCACCCCTGGCTACCACACTGAAGTGAAAGCTGTGTCGTCGAATGTCCGCTTATTGATACGAGGGATGAGGGGAGCCTCAAGTCAGAAGACTGCAGATTCTGTGCTGAGGTATAACCATGGAAGAGGTCTGTAGGTGATGCATAACTTAACCAGAAGCCAGGGGAGGTGCAAGGCTGGGAGTGATGTACTGGCTGCCAAGGCTTGGTATGGGTGAGCACTCTGGAAGCTGAGTTCTGCATAGCCTACTCCAGTCTGTGCAGAGCTTTGTTGGGGAGCCCGAACAGGACACTATTACTCTCGTCCGAGTGGGAGGTGATGAATGCATGGATGAGGGTCTCAACCAACGGAGTCAGAGAATGACGGACAGAATCTGGCTATGTATTTGAGGTTGAAGAAAGTCGATTTGGTAACAGATTTGATTCATAAGAGAGAGTATTTATGTATGTATACATGATGCCATGTAAACAATATCTGAGGATCAATGGTCAGGTCGGTCATGTTACATCAATCAATTATCAATCTTGGAGCAAAAGCAGTAGCATGGATATGATTAATTTGACAGGACCCTAAAGCAATTTGGATTTATATTATTAATATTGGCCTATTCATGTCACTATCACTTAGCACTCACTTTAAATCATCTTGGAATTGTATTTGATTTATATTTGTATGCAAAGGCCAAGTGTGCTCAATTAGTCCAATAACATAAGTAAAAACCAAAAGTAAATGTAATAGTCCAAAGGTATAATCCATAAGATGTCATAGTTATCTATTCATGTTGATCAATTTGTTAGAGAGAACAACTGATTTACCAGTCACTAAAGCTCTGAGAGTGCTAGATGGTCTTTTACACCAAGTAAATAATTGACTAATTTAGTTTCACTCTTAACATTATCTTATCAACTCATGTTCACATTTTTATAACACCCCACTCACACAAGTTAATCAATTAATTACTTTACAATCCCTCCCTCACTTGTCCTGAATCAATAGTATAAAAAGCTAAATATACTGTAACTGCTATTCACTGGTATTTCATCTGATGAAGGTTCTGAGGTAAGCTTGGGGGAAAATTCATCAGGGTCGACAGAATTGATGTAACATTTTCACCAGGTTTTCAGGACTGAAAGTTGAAGTTGTATGCTAATTAAATTGAGACTGAAGTAAGTTATATCTGTGAGAAATACTTACTATTGTATTACTGATATAAAGTATACAGTAGGCTATATCAGAAGGTGTTATGTCTTGCTGTCCATTTGTGTATATTATACTGTACGCTGAGAAAATAGTGTACAATTACATATTGCATTGTTGAGCTCTGTTCTGTTTTAAGTGCTTTATATATATTTGTTTTTTATTAATGCAGTGAGCCAATAAAGTAAGAGTCTACAAAGCAAAACATTAAGTGTCTGACCTGTTATGTTCCCCAAACTTGACAATAATGAATTTTCTGATACTCATGTTTTGTCTTACAGTAACATTATGAAGTTGTGAAATTTAATATCAAAATGACCAGACTCACCATTATTGCAGGTAACACAAATGCATCTGCCATCGTGTAGGCAGGCTGTTTTGTTGTTATATTTCTGAACATTTTTAAAGGTGTTACATTCACAACAACTCTATGATACATGGCTTTTTTGACATAATGTAGCAGACAGATTCCTCAATGTTCCCAAATGACAGATTGTGTGTAATTTGTCTCTTTCCATAGGCCTATGCCTGGTGTTATGCCATCTGGGTAAGTACAAATTCAATCAGATCAATAAGTAATTTGTCTGGGGACTTGATTTGGACACTAGCAGCAAGTAGCCTAAATATGTGCAAAACAATACGCATACAGTTTCACGATATGTAGCACTCAACATGACTTTTCCTAAATCTGCTCTCTTTGCTTCAAACTGTCGACTACAGCAATTGCCAACCACCAGATGATATGCTACTTCACCAACTGGTCCCAGTACAGACCTAATGAAGGAAAATACATGCCAAAAGATGTGGACCCCTTCCTGTGTACCACCCTGATCTATGCATTTGCCATGATCAACCATGCCAATGAAATTGTCACCTATGAATGGAATGATGACGTTCTCTACAAGTCCTTCAATGAACTGAAGATAAAGTAAGTAACATACGGTATTCAAAGTACAAACAGTAGATTTCTCCATTTTCAGAAAAGGCTAGGGAGCTTTTGTCGCTAATGTGTTGTGCACCGGAAAGCAAATAACAGACTCAAGGCATCAGAATGTACATGTGACAATACCCCATCATGTAGAGATAACATCAGTCTAACTAATCTCTCCTGCTCGGGTTTAGGAATCCCCATCTGAGGACTCTGTTGGCTGTTGGTGGCTGGACCTTCGGCTCAAGACAGTGAGTATTCTTTTAAATAACATGTATATGCACAACCTGCTGAAAGGTTATCATGACGGTTCTTCTTTTTTCTGGAATTATTATTTATTCAAGGGGTCTTCAACGTTTTCAGGCCAAGGACCCCTTAGCTGAGAGAGAGATGAAGCAGGGACCCCACTACATATTGTTGCAGATTATAAAAGGTTAATAGATTTCTTAGACAGACAGCACTGTCATCATGTTGGAGTAATGTGTATTTTCAGTCATTTAACCACTTGAACCGTGAAATACTTTGGTCTTCTCTTCTTTCCGTCTACAAACCTCTTTGCCAAAAATAGCCGATTTACAAGCGCCAGGCTATCAGCTATCAGCTATTATTGGCTGATGTTCCACTCAGAATAAGGATGCTAGGGTTCACGTGGTTAATGTAAAAAAACACGATCCTATCACACAAAGATTTGGCGGCCCCCTTGTAGTAACTCTGAGGACCCCCTCGGGGTCCCGGACCCCCTGTTGAAGACCCCTGATTTATTCTATTCTATTTTTTATTTATTCGATTATTTTGCTATAGCTATAAGCCATGAACAGGATGGAACATTAGACCATAATTGCGATACCTCAACCACCCAGGTTCTCCATCATGGTGTCCAGTGCAGCCAACCGTCAAAAGTTCATCCAGTCGACCATCACATTCCTGAGGACTCATGGCTTTGATGGTCTGGATCTGGACTGGGAGTATCCTGGAGCTCGTGGAAGTCCACCTGAGGACAAGCAGAGGTTCACTCTGCTCTGCAGGGTGGGTCTTCAGCTCAGTCTTTATGTTCCATTTTCACTTTAGGTTCACAGCTGTGGTTCAGTTACATAATTTAGTTTGTATAATTTAGTTTTTTGGGATGCATTGTGGCATTTGCAGGAACTTGTTGTTGCCTATGCTGCTGAGGCCAAATCTACTGGCAACACTCAGCTAATGGTGACCGCTGCTGTGTCTGCAGGAAAGGGAACCATTGATGGTGGATATGAAATCGCTGAGATTGCCAAGTGAGTCTGATGTACCTCATTAGAGAAGAAGGGGACTGCTAATAGCATATCAAAGCTTTTCATAGTGATCATTTCCATCATTTCCTCATGTGTCCCCTGCAGGGAATTGGACTTCATCAATGTGATGACCTATGACTTCCATGGGACTTGGGAATCGTTCACTGGACACAATAGCCCACTGTACCGTGGTTCCCATGACACGGGTGACCTCATCAACTTCAACACTGTAAGGAAACATACTGTACTGTAACCACATCAGCATACACTTTACCGGTTGTTTTAAATCCAACCTCCTTTCCCATTTTAGGACTTTGCCATGAAGTACTGGAGAGACAACGGCACCCCAGTAGAGAAGCTGAGGATGGGTTTCGCCACTTACGGCCGCACCTTCCGTCTGACAACATCAAACACTGGTGTTGGAGCCCCGGCTAGCGGCCCAGCATCAGCTGGACCATACACACGGGAAGCTGGCTTCTGGTCCTACTATGAGGTGGGTCTGGAGAATGATAACGGTAATTAAATAATTCTGAGGGTGAGCAGCTAATTTGACAGACAAGAACATAGAAAGACACTGATTAATTCCATAAGATTACTCTTTTCGTTCTTCGTTCCTTTTTCTAGTGACATACAATGTATACTACGTGATTGTCAGGTATAGCCTATACTGTATCCCTTATAACTTTAGTTTTTCGTTTGTGGTTTAGATCTGTGGCTTTTTAAAAGGCACCACCCTGCAGTGGATTGAAGACCAGAAAGTTCCATATGCCACCAAGAACAATGAATGGGTTGGCTTTGATACCAGGGAGAGCTATGATATCAAGGTAGGAGACATATTATCACCATATATTACACACATCCATGGTGCAATCTTTATGGCATAGTTCAGTGAATCATTCTTTCACCCCTTTGTCCTTCCACCCCACAGGTCCGCTACCTGAAGGAGAATAAATTTGGTGGTGCATTTGTGTGGGCACTAGATCTGGACGACTTTGCTGGACGATTCTGTGGAGAGGGCAACCACCCTCTACTGTCACATCTCCACAAAATCCTTGATATTGGTAATGGCGAAGAATTTCATGAATAAAACATAGAAGACAATATCTAATGTATAATATTTCTGTTATTCACTCAATATTACATAAATAACAATACTTTTTTCCACTGCTCAGAGCTGCCCCCCTTGCCCCCCACCACTACACCAAAACCTGGTGCTAGCACAACCAGACCCACAACTACCACCACCACCACCACACATGCCCCAGGACCCGGTTTCTGCAATGGCAAACCAGACGGCATCTACCCTAACCCAGATGACAAGTCCAGCTTCTACCTGTGTGCAGGTGGCGTCACCCACATTAGGCACTGTGATTCTGGCACCATCTATGATGAGAGCTGCAAGTGCTGTGCCTGGCCCTGAGCAATGAATGGGTGAACAATATGGCTAATATTCACTTGAAACACTGGATATTATGTTCTCATCTTAAGGCACGATAAAAGATATTATATTTGCTGTGTAAATAATTATCACCTGAAATCTTGTTGTGTCTTGATTCGTTTTGTAACGTTAAAATTGTGTTTTCTTTTGAAATGTTGTGTACATATTATAGCTAAACAGATTAAAGTACTTATTTTGCATGCTGTTGAGTATTATTTCAATCCACAGATTATGATTTGAGATATTCCCCCCAAAATAAATGCATTCTATGGAGATAGTGCCTAATATTCGTCTTTATCTAATATGCCCCTCCCCCTATGCACTAGCCTAGTAAATTACCAACTTCCGTAATCCAGGAGGAAATGAAATAGTTTCCAGAAGAGGGCGGTTTACGAGGCTACCTACCGGTATGCACAGGGGACATGGTGCAGTCCAATCACACAATTGGGTCCTTAAAAGCCCCTCTGAAGCAGTTTGTAGAGCTCATGCCTTTGGACCACAAGGTCATGGGTGCGATGCCGGGCACTGACCTACAGACCTGCCTCCCAAAAAGAATGCATACCTTTTTAGATGATTTACCTGTGGGAATAGATGCTGTGGGTCTTGTGCCCAGTGTCACTTCACAGAAAATTGTAACTTATTTTATCATCCAACTACAGGACAACAGGTTAAAATAAGAGGCAAAATAACCTGCTCAACTACTCATGTTATCTACATGCTCAAGTGCCCCTGTGGGAAAGCATATGTTGGAAAAACTACACGGGCCTTAAAGACCTGCATTGCAGAACACAGGAGTACTATTCGAAATGGGGACGAGAAAAGCCCAGTAGCAGTACATTTTAAACAGGCACACCACAATGTCTCATCATTAAGATATCTAGGAATAGAGAAAGTGCAATCTCCAAGACGGGGAGGAGACATAGATAATCTCCTTTTGAAGAGAGAAGTGTGGTGGATCGACTACCTGAAAACAATGGCACCTGTAGGCCTAAACGAAGATTTTGATATTAGGCCTTTTTTGTAAAGAAACTAATAGAGGGTTTACTGTTGTGATAGTTTGTCTATTATTCTGTGACTTGATCAACATGAAGCTTTGAATCAAGTCAGGATCTGATTTCCTTTAAGAGAGGTTTTTAATTCTCTACATTTTTATAAAAAAAGAAAAAAACATATAAATATTGCTAGAAAATCATGTATATTCATATGTAATCATGTCCTTTTAAATCATACTTCTGAATCATGTCTATAATGTATCACTGATATTCGCTCCAGCTCACCAGGTGGGGCTAATAATCACCAGTGTTGAAAATGTATATAAAGACATTGTTTCCTATATATATATATATATATATATATATATATATATATATATATATATATATAAATATATATATATATATATTCCTATATGTTATACTGAAGAAGACCCCAACAGGTCGAAACGCCTATATTTTTTGCTGCTTGTTAAATAAAAAATTGGAGCGACCAAGAAAGTGAGTGCGAACTACCTTCTTTGTTTCTGCGATGCCGGGCACTGCCAACTCAGCATATGAGTAGCATAGCTTTGGTTCGGCAAGTCATGCGGCAAGTACTGGGAGCTGATGGTAGGTGTGGCGCTGGCGCGCCACTACAGCAATCCATCTCCCAGGGGTCTAGCGCATCGTAACAGGGACAGACTCCCACTTGTTACTGACTGATACAGACAGCGGCAGCTGGTCATTTCTTGGCCAACCCTAAATTCCAGTACTAATCCGAACTGATAACAAAAAACGAATAAACCTAAATACAAATGAAATAAACAAGTAAGATGCCCTAAGGCAGAGAAGACAAACTAAATGGCCCTGATAAAACAACTTGCTTGGCCTTGATAAGAGAAAATGCAATGGATGTACACTCCAGTCCAGTCCTTAACTTTATCACCAAACTTGCAATAAAAAGTATGTCCTTTTTGTGTGTAGTATGTAGTGCTGAAAATATAAACTAAATTAATAAACCAAAAAAGACAAGCATCCACTATGTTTTACCAACTTTGTATGGCTGCTGGTGTGGCCATCACATGTGGCCATCACAGTTCCATTAACAAAGAAAGATAGTATTTCCCTCATACTGTACAAATTACAAAACTCACTCTGTAATGTCTTTCTATTATCTTTCTCAAATGTGTAATAGCCAATGTAAACGTTTTTACATGGTCAAAATATGTAAACATGTCTAACTAACCCATCAACTTTTGGCTTATTCAAAATATCAATCAACTCAATCAACCAATTTGAGAAATGTTTTCTATTTCAGTTGATAGTTACAATTCACATTTACAGCAAAGTTCCATGACCATATTATTTCCTGCCGTTCTGACCAGAACGTGAGATTTATTTTTCACTGTCAGTTGTCAGTCTGTCCAAATCAGCTGATGATGATGCCATAACGTAAAATGGACTCTACAGTCGCTCTATATCAAATCAACACAATAGTCTGAGTCTACAAAGAAAGTGCCACAGTCCGGGCACCTAGGCTCTAGCCTGGTTTCAAGCCCTTTTCCCAAAGATCTTTACTGCATGGCACGTTTCTCCCCATCTCTCTCTCTCTCTCATCTCTTCCTGTCCTTCTCCACTTTCCACTATAACAAATAAAGGCAGAAAAAAACAAAAAATATCTTAAAAAAAAGGGGGGGGGGGGGGGGGGGGGGGAGAAAGTGAAGGTGGATGATGGATTCTTGCACTAACACTTGTCCCATACATGTGCCAGTTAAGTTTCCCATTAAAGTGGACACCTAAGTACCTGCTTGATGTCATGGTCATGTACAGTATGGCAGTCGTACTGGGATTGACTTTGGATCCACCGCAATCTCCTCAGTTTTACGTACACTGATTTAGATACCTTTATTATCCCAAGGGGGAAATTCA
The DNA here is from genome assembly GCF_963921795.1 of Nannobrachium achirus. Lineage (NCBI taxonomy): Eukaryota > Metazoa > Chordata > Actinopteri > Myctophiformes > Myctophidae > Nannobrachium > Nannobrachium achirus. Next base: position 58,919,700 of record NC_137815.1, on the reverse strand, counting down.
GTAATTTTAAATTTTAAATTCAGTAATTTTTTGATTTGTATTTACAGTTCGTGGTGCTCATCACACCAACCCACAAAGATAACGGTGTGATCAGAAAATGTTACTACGAACTGAATGGATTGTGAGATGAGATGACACAGTAGTAAACAAAGTAACAGTTCCCAGAGGGGCCCAGTGCTGCTTATTGCATATCAGAAAGCGCTGAATTAAATTTCTCCTGTTGTGGATAATAAAGAGATATACCACTTCATCAAGAAAGTATTCTAACCAAGCTAATTTATTAAGAAGAACATCTGGAAGGATTGTTACTGAACACTCTAGTATAGCTCTATTTTCTGATATAGAGCATATCAGAAAATAGAGCTATTTTAAACATATTTTAACAAAGGAATACAACAGTATTTGCTTATTTTTACAGCACGTTCAATGTCAATTTTATGTGTTTATGCATCCCACATTTACAAATTGCAACCATACAAAGCAGATGAAACCATGTATAATTGCCATCTGTAGTCAAGCACATCATTTGAGTACAAAGCTGAGAGGTCAATGGGATCTGCTATTCCAGGTCCAAATTATGATAATGAAAGATAAGCTTGTTTATTCAGTAACATTTATGACATTAATACTTTGGCCCAACAATATAAATTTCCATTTTATTGATTAGAGTGATGTGTTTGTTCTTGTAATGGGCATCAGTAGGTTCACTGGACAAAGTCTGCAAGTCACTGACATAAAAACAGGAATGACCTAAAGGAGGCATAATACATTTCGACATTGTCTAATTGTCTAAATAACGTTAAAACATTTAAGTGTATGTTTTGTGTCTTGGTTCTTTCATCAGGTCAACTATCACTTGTGTCCTGGATCGTTGACTACAGTGGCAGACCACGTTATGTGTGCCAGAGATGGGATGTATTTGAAATACGTCATTTTATTCTCTATTCTGAGATGCGGGTCATGAGACAAACTTCATATAACCTTGCCTCAACTAGTGAATGAAGTGTTGTGGAAATGTCCTTATGCATTAAAGATTGTTTACTTCTGTGATAACTACACAACCCATAAATGGACAGCCAAGCCTAATATTTGATTGATATTTGATTTGTGATGATAGGTGTCAGTACCCTGATGTCAGTATTCTGGTGTCAGCATCATGTAAGCGCAGTATCATGCTCAACATGGATACCAGTACTGGTAGCCTGGTCCTGGTGTCAGTATACTGGTCAGCATCCTGGCAATGTCCTGGTGTCAGTATCTTGATCAGTGTCCTGGTGTCAGTATCTTGATCAGTATCCTTGACATTATACTGGTGTTAGTGTCCTGGTATCAATATCCTGGTCAGTATACTTGTCAGGATCCTAGGGTCAGTCAGTATCCTGTTCAGTATCCTTGAGTCAATATCATGGTCAGTATCCTGGTGTCAGTATTATGGTATCTGTACAGGCGTAGAGGCAGCTCTGTGTTGTATTGTGCATTCGGTTTCATGCCATAGTTCTCTTTTAGCTTTCAACGATAAAATGGTGCTGGTGGTGTGAGCAAAACCACCTGCAGCTCAATGTGACAAAGACCAAGGAGCTGGTCATAGATTGGAGGTAAAAGAAAACACTGGTGTCCCCCATTTCCATCGATGGGGGTCAATGTGGACATTGTGGAGGACATTAGTTCTGTGCCAATCAGACAAATAGAAACACCTGTGTTGGTCCTCAACATGGCCGTTTAGGACTACAAATGCATCCCATGAATAGTGGCGTCTAGTCTATGTCCAAGCGTGTCTATGAAGGGAGCGCTCGTTTTATGGTTAGATGTCACAGTTTTTGTCCACGACGCTCAGTTATTGTCCACGACATTGCAAGCGGCGCGAAGGCCAGCGGACAGGGCCGCGCGGCCGGCGGAGCGCTGCGCGAGTTACGAAGCCGTGGTGAATGCAATAGTTATATTTATGCCCACGATAAACGCCACGATAACCTCCTAACGCATTCTATTCACCTCCTCTGCGCGGTCCAAGTGACTACAATGGAGCGCTCCCTACCTCCAGTTCAGCCAATCACAGGGGGCTCGGCGGGGACCGGAACTTGGACAAGCTTGCGTATCAGCCAGACGCTGAATAGTGGCCGGTGCCTTATTTTTTGCTGTGACGTCTGACGTGTAGGGGAAGTGCAGTACAGTATAGGCCTACAGCTGTGGTGTTTTTAATGTGTTGATTTTATCTTATGTTTTATACGTTATATGTCACCCACTTTTCTCCCCCACTGTAGTCATTATGCAAATTGACTCCTCCCCAAAAATATTTCTGTGTGTTGTCACTACTGGTGGTGTATCCTACTGTACTACTGGCTACTGGCTCACCTGCCAGTCAGTTGTGCCATAAGTGAACACAATGTCTAATGATATGTGCAGTAAATATCACAGTAACACAAACACATCATTACATGTGTCCCAATCTGGGGACCCATCCAGTAAAATTAATATATATATTTCTTTCTTTGACCATCCTTCCGTCTAGACATTTTCAATGTCCTTTTCACTTGCATCAATAAGGATGTTCTTATTTGTCTTCAGTTGGTATCAGTGTGCATCAGAATTGAGTTCAATTAAACTACCAAATTCCAAACTACACTTATGAACTTCAAAGTCTCTCAGTCTTCTAATCAATGCATTTTATAGCTATCTTCATCAAGATTGATGTTGAGAAGCATTTCTACAGTGGAGGCAATATGATGCTATTAGTGCTAACAGTGGACAAAGTTCATCTGTATCTAACCAGTGTGGAAAATAGATAAAGCAATCTGAAGATTATACTGCGAGTATTGGAACATGACTTTCAAGTGTTTTTTTTAGCTAAATATGACCTTCAGATGCCTGAAGAAGGTCATGACCGAAACGTTGCATTATTAAATAAAAAATAGTTCTTTTGCCAAGTGTAAGATGGTGTGCGGGTCATACATCTATTTGTGCATGATTGAAAGTATACATTGATCCCTGCCTACGCACACGTCTCTAAGCCTATCAGGTGATGTGCATAAGACCTCTAAATATGATAAAAGAAATGGAGGTTGAGATTGTCCATTAACCTTTTGGTTTTGTTGTAAAATTAATATGTAGCAACATTGTATCTCCAATATTGTTGCTGTCGGGAAGAAACCTTGTATCTCCATATTTCCACTATATTGAAATTAATTAAACACACCACGATGTGACTATTTTCACTATTTCATTTTCTTTTAATAATTATAAAAAAGGAACTGTTTTGGACATTCAAGGTTTCCAACTGTCAGCAACGATATAATATGAAAAAAGTAATTGAATAAGGATTACATTAAATTACTTACAGTGCAGAGCTGGATATTTCAGTATTTGTCTACCGTGTCAAAATCACTACATGCACTTGTATGACTCAAATGACCACTCATCACAGGGGCATAATACTGTACTGTAAATATAGACTGCAGGCAGCACAACATGTTGTGCTGGAAAGACATACATTTGTCATATATCTTTTATTTTCATATGATACATCATGCTGCATCATGATGCAGAATGCATCACTAGTCATGCTGAAATACTAAAATATATCAAAACACAGATTGAACACAAAAAAATAACTCAGGGTTGTGTTGATCGTGTCCCAAACAACAATAAAATAAGATCTGGTTGTCCCAGAGGTGAACTGGGCCTTTAATGTTGATGACATCAGGGATCTCCATATGGGCATAAAAGGATAGAATACACTTGCAAATGAATTCTGTCTTGGCCATATATGGAGTGTGACATGAGGTGTGACTGACTGATGCACATGAGCTGCAGGTTTTCATAGTAAATGTGATACTTTATATTTATTATCATGATGGATGGATTTGATAATGTTACACAATGATGTGACTAAAGGGCCCACCTTATGACACTGACCCATCAAGTCATACTGTACATTGTGTAAGAGCGTTGCATGCGATGACCATAAATTAACTTACTTATCTCAACAGTTTATTATGACCCAATCATGTTTATCACTCGGTGTCCTTTCCACATCTGTTTGCTACAATGTGGGGGTTCACTAACGCCCACTATGGTGTCCTAGTTTACACAGTATAAAAAGCTTGATGGTATTGTTTTTCACTGGCTCTTTCTTTGATTATTGGAGTACCTACAGTATAAGCACGGAGCACGGTAAGGAGTTGGTGGTGACGCACACAGATTTCTCCTTAATCTCCTAATCTTGACTGGATTGGGCTTCATTGTAATTGTTGGATTATATCATTAATATGCTGGCGGGTAGATGCTGCAAATATTGCCATGAAAATACATGCTAAAGATTTCTGAAAGTGAATGATTAGATACTGTATATATTCTACCATGTTTACAATATCACTTTAATCTGCTTTATCAGAACAAACGTTCCGAGTGAAGGCTCGAGAGCTTTAATATCAAGATGACCAAGCTCACCATTCTAGCAGGTAAATGGTTGCACTAAATGTATTGCATGTACATGGAATGGGTGTAACCATCAGTTATTAACCCCAGGTGTCTGTTTCTTTCCTTAGGCTTATGTCTGGTGTTATGCCACATGGGTAAGTAATGTCAGTATACTGTATATGACATCAGTGTTATTTTTTGTTTCGGTTATACAGTAGGTATTAGGTAACCAACAGCTGACAGGTATCCAACCTGTCATACAAAGTATTTCTGTATTTGCTTGAACATATATATGGTTGACAGTGACGAAGTTCTGAATTTGAGTACATTACTCTTGAATTTAATTAATTGTATTGTTTTTATATACTTATGAACTTCACTCCACTACATTTCAAAGACAAATATTGTACTTTTAAATCCATTACTTTTCTTTGAAGGGAATAAGAATCTTGAATTAACCATTATTAAAATAAACTAGCCGATGTACAAGCTCACAACGTGACATTTCTGGAAAATCTTTAAATGTTTTTGAAAAATGTCCCAATTTGAATACAGCAACACATTGATATCAAAAGATATATTGAATACTTTTTACTGAGCAACATTCACTTGTAGTTGAGTAATATTTGAATATCTATCTATATTTTAACTCAAGTGCTGGGGTTGAATACTCAAATCCACAACTGCATTTTAGTTTTTCATATTCTGCTTATTTAAATGCAAAAAATAAGATCTGCATGCTTTCTCTCAACGATACAGCAACTGCCGACCACCAGATGATATGCTACTTCACCAACTGGTCCCAGTACAGACCTAATGAAGGAAAGTACATGCCCCAAAGTGTGGACCCCTTCCTGTGCACCACCCTGATCTATGCCTTCTCAGTAATCAACACCAACAACGAAATGGTCACCTTTGAATGGAATGATGAGGTTCTCTACAGGGCATTCAATGGCCTGAAGACCAGGTATGTGATCTAGGACAGATCTGCAAGCACATACTTCTCAATATGCCTTGAAATGCTTTTGATGATTCGAAACCTCACACCTAATCTTATCTGACCACATCTAGAAGAATACAATATGAATAGAATAGCCTACTTCAACAATGCACAGGTCAATAAATGCTTGATAATTTGACAACATAAGAATTCAACTCCTGTCTTCTTTAGGAATCCTCAACTGAAGACTCTACTAGGTGTCGGAGGATGGAACTTCGGTTCAAAACAGTGAGAATTTTTTTTCCTCACATCCCTTATTATATGATTATAAATATACTCTGCATATCCTAGTTGCATCACAAGTTTAACGTTTTATAGTAAGGCTATCAAGTTATTTTTCAGGTTTTTGTGAGCATCACACTGTAGGCTACTGGATAACTGCAACAACTTTTCTTCTCACTAGGTTCTCCATCATGGTGTCCAGTGCAGCCAACCGTCAGAGGTTCATCCAGTCAACCATCAGATTCCTGAGGACTCATGGCTTTGATGGTCTGGATCTGGACTGGGAGTATCCTGGTTCCCGTGGAAGTCCACCTGAGGACAAGCAGAGGTTCACTCTGCTTGTCAAGGTGGGGTATTTTCTCCATGACCACTTTTTCAACCCATCTTCTTATAGTTGGTCCTCATTAATGTGATAAAATGGTAAAAAGAATCTACCCTGTCTGTGTCTCACGGAGGGATGTGAACAGAAACTCGCCTACGAGTGACTTTTATTAACGCAAGAACAATGGCTTCCATTATAGCTAGCTAACTTCCCAGGGATAGAAAGCCCACAGTTAGCTTGGTTTCCCCATCGATGATGTCACTGGTAGGCGGAATGAGACACAGACAGAGTAGTCAAAAATACTACCATATTATAACGAGCATTAGTGAGGATCAAATGAAGACAGGTTGAAAATGGGTGAAGTACGTCATCCTTTAACTTAAAATCACAAACATCACTATGTTCATTCACTGCTAGGGCTATTAAAACATACCTATGGTGGTTTCAATTTACAGGAGCTATTTGCTGCCTATGAGGCTGAGGCTGCAGCGACTAGAAACACCCAGCTCATGCTGACTGCTGCTGTGGCTGCAGGAAAGCCAACCATTGATGCTGGATACGAGATCGCTGAGATTGCAAAGTGAGTCTAGCATCAACGGCTTCTGGAACAGGAAGAGGAAGTGGAAATTTCCACAGCAAACAATTCTTAATATTCTGTGGTGAATAATGTTTGTGTGTTTAATGTGTTTCCCCAGGTATCTGGACTTTATTAATGTGATGACCTATGACTTCCATGGTGGATCTTGGGAGAAATCCACTGGACACAATAGCCCACTGTACCGTGGCTCTGAGGACAAGGGGGACCTAATCTACTTCAACATTGTAAGGAAACATGCAGGCATATTTAGCATATAGAGCAAGAGGCTTTTAAAGCTGAAGCTGGTGATTGGCACAGGTTCTACTGTGTTATATACTGTAGGTTCCAAGTAGGTTGGTAGAATAGAATAGAATAGAATAGAATTATTTGCCATTTGCATGAATGCATAAGAAATCTTGGAGCTCAGCTCCCAGGTTCAGCATTTAAAAAGAGACAGGAAATACAGAAAAGACAGAAAAAACATACAGTACATCCTACAATCCTACATACTGTATATCCTACCATACTCTTTAAAAGGCAAATAGAATAATTACCGCAAGTAATTCATAGTCCAACTAAAAACATCTGTCATGATTCAGTTCATCTGTCATGATTCATATTCATTCTTCCTTCAGGATTATGCCATGAAGTACTGGAGAGACAATGGAACCCCATTGGAGAAGCTGAGGATGGGTTTCCCCACTTACGGCCGAACCTTCACTCTGACTACATCAAACACTGGTGTTGGAGCTCCGGCTAGCGGCGTTGCATCAGCTGGACCATACTCACGGGAAGCTGGCTTCTGGTCCTACTATGAGGTGATGTGAATACAAATATCTATCATCTGGTCCAGCACAAATTAAACTAATATTTATCATTAGCTTTGTAAGGGGCACCACCGTGTTTTTGAGTGGTGCTCCTGTAAGGAGCGAACTGCTCCTACATCTGGCTTTGTCCGTTTGTCCCGCGTCTGTTTGTACGCCCAGGGTCACATTGGCCAAGCTTCGCAGGACACTTAATGAAATTAACTCATAAATAGCACCGCTCACTTCACACTGGGTGTGATTTTTATGCAAAAACTGAGCTCCTTTCTCTGGTGACATTACAATGTATAACACAGCAGGCATTCTATATATTTTTCTAAATGTTCTTTTTTGTGGTCTAGATCTGTGGCTTTTTAAAGGGCACCACCGTGCAGTGGATTGAAGACCAGAAAGTTCCATATGCCACCAAGAACGATGAATGGGTTGGTTTTGATACCAAGGAGAGCTATGATATCAAGGTAGGAGGCATTTTGTCGCTCTATATTCCACACATCCACGGTGCATTTGTTAGAGCAATTGTTGAGTGCTCTAGCAGTGAATCATTCTTTAACCATTGTCTTTTCAACCCAGGTCCGCTACCTGAAGGAGAATAAATTTGGTGGTGCCTTTGTGTGGGCACTAGATCTGGACGACTTTGCTGGACGGTTCTGCGGACAAGGCCCTCACCCCCTAATATCACATCTCCGCAAACTCCTATCCTCCGATAGTGGTACATTTTTAAGAAGCTTTGCCTCATTCCATACTCCAGATCAGATTTTTGGTCATCTTTCTGGTCAGCTTATAATAAATGTACAAAATCTCATCCGTCTGTTGTTCTCGTATCTCGAGAACTGTCCAACTTCAAATTCACTGCGTGCGTCGCAGACAACCCGAGGGATTGTCATGCCCGGTGTTGAGCCGGTCGGATAGCAATACGCCCAAATATAGGCATATGGAGATCCAGTTGTGCAAAAACTGAAGATCCGACCGCTATGAGCAGATGGTACTGACCGGCTACGATGTGTGTCGGCATATTCGGCGAGGACCCGAGGGCATGATGCACCCTTATTGGGAAGTCGGTCAGAACTGCAGATCCAAAATATAATATGACGTCATAGATTGGCCTATAGCTCCGTATTTAACCGTGCCTTATATGATACCCCCATATGGGTATAAAAGGGACACAGACAGACGGGTACACTGACAACGGGTACAACGGGTATTGCATAACTGGGATTGTTTGTGACTTGCATTGGTCCCGACAGAGTAGGCTATAGGCCAGCACCGGTCTAGTATTTACTAACCTGTGATTACAAATGGTTGCTGTTGCTTTACACCCACCATAGACACAGTACCGTTATCGCCACTAAGTATGATGCAAAACTTATCTTCCATTTTTGATAGATTAGAATTTTTTTAAATACATATTATTTGCTTTTACATGGCTATCGAGTTGTTGCTGGTCATCCTTGATTGGAAAGCACTTTGGGTCAAATGCTGTTGTTTTTAAATGTTCTATATGTATAAAGATGACTAGTCTTACTCTTGACTTCCATATTCTCTTCTGCCCATTTAGAGCTGCCACCCCTGCCCGCCACTACTACCCCAACACCCGGTGCTAGCACAACCACCAGACGGCCCACAACTACCACCGCCACCACGCGCGCCCCAGGATCCGGTTTTTGCAGCGGCAGGCCAGATGGCTACTACACTAACCCAGACAACAAGAGCAGCTTCTACCAGTGTGCAGGTGGTGTCACCAACCTGAGGCCCTGTGCCGCTGGCACCATCTTTGTTGAAAGTTGCAAGTGCTGCAACTGGGCCTGAGCAATCCCTTATAGTGTTTGTTTGCTGGTGAACACTCTCAGTGGTATATAATTATATTCTTTAGATATTATATTCTCATCTTAACAGTTTGCCAGCCGAAATAGAATGGTTGTTGGTAGATTAGCCGTGAAATTTCTATTATTGTATTGTGATCTGAGACATAATATTATGTTTATAAACATGAGCCTGCCACCACTCCTTCTTGGACCGCATCGTTGTTTTTTCTTTTTTTTCCCCCCAGGTCATTAGCTCACCGTGATTATCTGGATCTCCGTTGGGATAGAGTGGTAGTTTTGTCCGAGCATCGATCTCCCTGTGCGTTTCGCGTGCGCGATCCGTGCGCATAATAATCCATGCATATAATCCAAGAATGACTGAACAGTCGATGTGACCATTTTGGCTAGCTTAGCCCTTAGCACTCCAGCTATGCTAAGGTTATCCTCCAGACAGTAAACGGACAGTGTCAAGGAAGCATGAAGAAGGAAAGGCCATGACGTCACCTCTGCTTCATGTCAGAGCAGCCATGAGCTATCGATGGACGAGCGGTGACTAGGGAAGGTTAGACGATCGCCGATTTTCAGATAAAAATCATTTATTTCGGTTTTAATGACCCAGTACGGGAAAAGACGACGCGGCTGAGACTCCTTGCTCAGATGTCCGATATATTCCGGTTTTAATATTAAGGGGCTCCCTGTGGCTTGGAAAGGGTTAAGGCTGATCAAAAATAAATATATATTTACTGTGTAAACAATGTTTCCTTGATTAGTTAGAATTCAGTTTTCTAGAGAAATGTTACTGTATATTTTAAAGTATAATATAAATATTAAAGTACATCTTTGCATATTGCTGAGTATTATTCCATTATTCCATTCTGCAGATTTATTTTTTACGAAAGCATTTTATTCTATGCATTTTGTTTCCTTAAACGCACATCACATAGTTTTGAATTCATAAATGGTTTGTAATAGATAACAAAGATGAACAAATAGGCATCCCCGGTCCGGGTACTAACGTATAATTTGTTTTTCTCTTCAAAATAAAACTCGAAAAAGGCCAAATTCCCATTTTTAACTTTAAAATGTAAAATGAAAAACAGAAAACAGGACCATAGACCGTTTTTCTAAATGTCTGTAAACATTGGAAATCAGGTGGAACCAAGTTGAAAAACGCTCTGTTTTCCTTTAAAGCCATTTGTGTTTTCTTAATTTCCCTTCAAAAACAGAAAACAGAAAACAGAACACTGACCCCCGTGTTCCGTTGTTATATTATCCATCTGCACTCAAAGTCAAGTGCAAAAGACGGCTTGTTCCATAGTTCGCTTTGATTCACCGTCATTGTCAATGAAACCAACCAAAAGGACGTGGCGGAGGACCTTCAAAATAAAAGTCACGCCAGCTGAGCTACCAGTCCAAGCGCCAACGACTTGCTGCGTGTCTCTCTCCCATTTTCTGTCAGTCTACTCTCCTATCAATAAAGCTATAAAAGCCCCCAAATAAAATAAAAATAAAAGTCACATGTTTGAGGATTTTACTGTCAGGAAACTTTGCCAATTAATTGGTTGCCTGTAGCTTCAGATGAAACAAACGTGTTTATGTGATATATTGCTATATATAGACCCTATAGTTATATTATTTTAAGAGCCATATTAATTAATAATTAGGTGGGGAATTGTAGGCTTAACCTATTGCATTATGCCAGTGGTTCTCAACCTGTGGGTCGAGACCCCCTGGGGGGTCCCCAAATTATTTCGGGGGGTCCCCAGATGATTAACCTAATTGTTTTTCTCTCTCAACAAACCAACATAAAGTTTAAGTGTGAAGCGGGTTTATAAAATGACAATTTAAGGACTTTCTAATACCTCTAAAATGACAAATTAAACATTGGCCAAACTGTCAAATATTAGAAAATTTGAAATTGTGAATATAGCCGATTTACATGCTCACTGAGCATGTAGATCTGCTATTTTCACAATAGAACTGTGTTATACAAAATGTAATGCTTCAACTCTTAGTGCTCGTCAGGGTGGGGGGGTCCCCAGTGAAAATATGATTATTTTGGGGGTCGCGGCCTGAAGAGGTTGAGAACCACTTAATTATGCAATATAGGCCTACCTTTCCCCTTTTAATTGCTCTCCTTTTTGGGTAGGTAGGTCATATGCAATTTACTCATGACCTACCTACCCAAAGACATCTAGTAAAAGTCAGCAGCAAAGGCTCCCATAACCCACCTTAAAGGTCATATTTGGCATGTTTATGTATAGGCTATATAAGACACCCTAAGGGCGAAAAGCGCCCTCGCCCTAAAGGGTGAGGTCGCACAAAACGGAATTCATTTGCAAGTGTGATTCGAGTTGCGGTTGGTTGTTTAAGTTGGACAAAATGTGGACAAAATATTTTCCAAAATATGGATATGATGTCCATATATCAGGGATCTCCATATATGGGCAGGTCAGCTATAGACATTGAGGCATTTGTAAATGAATTCTGTCTTGGCCATATATGGAGCTTCCATATATGGGCATTGCCAAATATGGGTCAACTGAGGCGTTAAGCTGCCTTATGCACACAAACACACGCACGCACGCACGCACGCACGCACGCACGCACGCACACACACACACACACACACACACACACACACACACACACACACACACACACACACACACACACACACACACACACACACACACACACACACACACACACTCTCTCTCTCTCTCTCTCTCTCTTGGAGTTGGAGAGGTGGGCACCTGGACAACTGGGTACTAGGGACATTCAAACGTTTCAAATGTTCTGTAGAAGTTAATCATGTTCATTTTGTCACATGATAAATGTTTTGCACTTATACATAGGACTTTTCCCAAACATCATGAAAGCAGAAAAACATTGTGAAGCACTGATCAATGACAAAACTTCGCATTTAACGGTAGAGCTATAGATTTTAAATGTAATTTAAAAGGTAGGCCTATAAAGGGCCATTCACACTGAGCAGTAGCAATATAAGTATATAACAATAAAAAATATAGTTTTTAAATCGTTCTAAGCCAAGTATATATACCGGTAGGCCTATATATATATATATATATATATATATATATATATATATATATATACAATGGTGAAATATAGTTATAGTTATCTTTATAGTTATGTGCCCAGTGGGAAAGGCGCTTAAGCACGATTATAATTGCGACCGTACGGAGCATTTACTATCAAACCCGTCAGAACCTTGACCGTCAGTGGGTAAGTAGATAGGTAACACCTCAATGTCTATATCCGACCTGTTGTGACATCACATCGTTGACTCATTGACCAAGGCAGCTTAACGCCTCGATGTCATAGCTGACCTGTTGTGACATCACATTGTTGACCCATATTTGGCAATGTCCATATATGGACGCTCCATATATGGCCACTTTTCGCCCTTAGGGCGTCTTACTGCCAAAGATGACCTTTAAGGTGGGTTATGGGGGCCTTTGCTGCTGACTTTTACTAGATGTATTTGGGTAGGTAGGTCATAAGTAAATTGAAATTGCATAATGACCTACCAGTACCTACCCAAAAAGGAGAGCAATTAAAAGGGGAGTGGTAAGCCTATATGTATATTGCATAATGCAGTGGTTCTCAGTCAACCTTTTCAGGCCGCGACCCCCAAAATAATCATATTTTCACTGGGGACCCCCCCCCCCCCCCACCCTGACGAGCACTAAGAGTTGAAGCATTACATTTTGTATAACACAGTTCTATTGTGAAAATAGCAGATCTACATGCTCAGTGAGCATGTAAATCGGCTATATTCACAATTTCAAATTTTCTAATATTTGACAGTTTGGCCAATGTTTAATTTGTCATTTTAGAGGTATTAGAAAGTCCTTAAATTGTCACTTTATAAACCCGCTTTACACTTAAACTTTATGTTGGTTTGTTGAGAGAGAAAAACAATTAGGTTAATCATCTGGGGACCCCCCAAAATAATTTGGGGACCCCCCTGGGGGTCTCGACCCACAGGTTGAGAACCACTGGCATAATGCAATAGGTTAAGCCTACAATTCCCCACCTAATTATTAATTAATATGGCTCTTAAAATAATATAACTATATATAGCTATATATCACACAAACACGTTTGCTTCATCTGAAGCTACCCTATGGTATGGAAGCTACAGGCAACCAATTAATTGGCAAAGTATCCTGACAGTAAAATCCTCAAACATGTGACTTTTATTTTTATTTTATTTGGGGGCTTTTATAGCTTTATTGATAGGAGAGTAGACTGACAGAAAATGGGAGAGAGACACGCAGCAAGTCGTTGGCGCTTGGACTGGTAGCTCAGCTGGCGTGACTTTTATTTTGAAGGTCCTCCGCCACGTCCTTTTGGTTGGTTTCATTGACAATGACGGTGAATCAAAGCGAACTATGGAACAAGCCGTTTTTTGCACTTGACTTTGAGTGCAGATGGATAATATAACAACGGAACACGGGGGTCAGTGTTCTGTTTTCTGTTTTCTGTTTTTGAAGGGAAATTAAGAAAACACAAATGGCTTTAAAGGAAAACAGAGCGTTTTTCAACTTGGTTCCACCTGATTTCCAATGTTTACAGACATTTAGAAAAACGGTTTATGGTCCTGTTTTCTGTTTTTCATTTTACATTTTAAAGTTAAAAATGGGAATTTGGCCTTTTTCGAGTTTTATTTTGAAGAGAAAAACAAATTATACGTTAGTACCCGGACCCAAGGTCTGACTGGTTAATGTCATGTTGGGTTTTTATTACAGAGGAAAAAGAAAATTGAACTAGTGTAGAAAAGCATGTTCCATGGATCTACCACAATTTGTACCAATGGTCAGGGAATAATTATTCTCCTCATGTGGTCTATTGGTCACACTACTCTAAAACAGCAGTAGAGATGAGATCGTTTTTAATGAGGGATGATATACGATTTCAGCATCACCAGTGTGCAGAGTCTGCAGACTCTATTATTTTTTATGATACAATTTGCTTGTCTTGCACCTGGTCCACGGATGTGCATGCACTACCTTCTTCATGATATACGATGAAAACATTGCATCCTTAACGGTGGAGTAAATCATATATTTGTTCAAATAAGCCTTAAATAGTTGAATTAATCATTAATAAGGAGTGTTGGTTCAGTAACATGTGTCTTCCCTTCTCTCCAGCTCTCCAAAATAACATAACACTCAATGATTAATTACTATCAGCATGGAGCTTTAACTTTTGAAAAACCTTTTTTAACCAAATATATCACTTACTGAACACAACCTTTATCTATTCTGTAAATACATTTTCACTCGATCATAAAAAAACAATAAGTAGTAGTTATATTATATAATAATACACTTGTGACTTTATATGTTTACAATCAATTCAATCAACCAATTAAAAAAAGCCCACCTGATGGATTAACAGACAATAATCATCAATTAAACAAGATTAACATAAACATAATAGGCCCCACATGTTAGAGGTTGTGATGAAAACATGGTGCCATTCCCCTTGTTGGGGGTGATAGTGCATGCACAAATCCACTCTAGCCCAGGTGCTGGACAAACGGCAATACAAGAGAAGGATAGAGTCCGCAACACTGGTAATACTCAGCTCTGCTTTATTGCTTCAAGCAATAAAGCAGAGCGTGTTGCGGACTCTATCCTTCTCTTGCCATTCCCCTTGTTCTCTGCTCCCCAGATAAGACCTCACCCTATAAATATTCTAAAGATTCACTGTTAAAGCTCAAAGCTTGGGCAAAAGAACATACTTATTTATGTTTGGAATACCTTACACAACTACTATTTTATGTGTGTCTATGCAAAATGCAGGTTTGACAAATTTCCACCTTTAATTTGAATTTCATGTTTACAGATTGCAACCATGACAGACAAAGTAGATGCCATCTACTTTGAATCTACTTTACATCATAGTACAAACCTCAGATTTATGGGATCTGCTTTTGTTATCACAAACAAAAAATGCTCCTCGGAGCATAGGTCTCCACCAGGTGGGTTATTCTGGGCCATTAGTAGCATTATCTACTGGTAGGTTATTGTGGGCCAGCAATGTTCGGAATTCAGTCATTATATAGGTGAGTGGAATCTGTAGCAGTTGAGGGATTAATGTTGATGAACTTTAGATGCCAATCCTATCAGGATGGAATATGAAACATCTGACAGTTCCGTCTTGATCACATGACTATATAGATACTGGGTACCTTGCGTGATGTTTGGAAAGAATCTGTAGGAGTAATATAAAAAAGATTGGCCTCCTGGTGGCACGAAAAATGCAGGGCAGAGGTTTTTCCTTGGCCTCTAGGGAGTGTGCATGCAAAGTTTCACACTATTCTGTCCAGTTATAAGTAAAAACGTGAACCGACCTCATGATTTGAGGCATCTTGTTCAAAACGGACCACTCTTTTTTTATTTTTTATTTTTATCCCACAATTTTGTAACCCATTTTTTCACCCAGTGCTAATTGCCTATGTAATCCTGGGCTCTGCTCTCCCTCTGCCGCGCCTGGGGAGACAACAGACTGACCTCATGCTTCCTTCTATGCATGAGGAGTCCAAGTTGCTTCTTTTCACCTGACAGTGGAGATTTCCCTGGTTTGGACGTAGCACGTGGAAGGAACACGTTATTCCAACCAGTTCCTTTCCATCAGGCGCCCCGGCTGGCCAGGGGGAGGCATTATTGAGACCAGGATTACGTGCATGTTTTTGTGAGGGTATCAACCCTAGGAGACACGGAGAGAACATGCAAACTCCACACAGAAAGGCCCTATCGCCAACCCCACCTAGGGTGTGGGCGCTGATGACGCGGAGGAGGAACACGCCGCCAGCGCCCACAGCGTCCCCCGGCGGGAATCGAACCCAGGACCTTCTAGCTGTGAGGAGAAGCGCTAACCACTGCGCCACCGTGTCCCCTAAAACAGACCACTCCTGAGTCCTGACCTGCCAACTTTGGAAGTCAATCGTACCCAATCAGGTTGGAAAATGACAAATTGGACAGATCCGTCTTGATCACATGGCTATAGAGATACTGTGTAACAATTTGCGTGATATTTGGACAAAATCAGATCTTCAGCCATGCCTTCAGCCTGGCGGAGACAATGAAAGAAATGAGCTTGCTGTTTCAGTAACCTTTGTGTCATCAATGCTCTGGTCAATCTATATAATTAATTGATAAGAGGGTAGAGCCATGTGTTTGTTCTTATCTAATTGGCATCAGTAGGTTCGCTGGACAAAGTCTGCAAATTACTGACATAATAACTTGCCCAAGGTCTCCCAGCTGCACAGCTTTGAGCTTGCGGTGGTCTATTTTTTTGAGTGGCCTAATAAAGGAGGCATAACAATAGGTAGACATTTTGACATGTGCGCGCACGCACACACACACACACACACACACACACACACACACACACACACACACACACACACACACACACACACACACACACACACACACACACGCTCTATGCCAAATTTCTTGTGCACAGTTACTAGGCTAACGTTGAATCCCAGTCATTTTTGTTCATACATTTGCTCTATCCATCCATTCATCTTCAACTGCTTATCCAGAGTCCGTGGAGTCCACAGTTTCAGCATAGAGCTCCAGATGTACCTTTCCCGCAACATTAGCCACTTCCTCCTCCAGGGGCATTCCAAGGCCAGTGTGGAGATATAAAACCCCCATCTGGACCTTGGTCTACCAGGGAGCCTCCTCCCAGTGGAACGTGCAGCACTCCCTGGTGCACCTGTTTCGAATAATATCAACGCACTTAATGCGAAATTCTCACGTGTTTTCAGACGCTTCAATGCAGAGGTATCCGTAGATACCGGATACTGGGTATCCCGGTATCTCACAGTGGATGGTTGAGAAAAAAACAATGAAACAGTGGCTTGATTAGTAGTGAAATGTCGACATCTAGTGGTCAACCTCAGAGGTACACAATAATAAAACCTGAGCTGAATTCCTGCATCGAACTAGAGGCCATGGATTCTCTGTTCCCCGGTGTAATGCTCCACGCCACAGACCCCGACGCTCCGTCGCGGCAACTCGGCTCGCTAGCGCTCGCCTCGGTGGCGACTCACGGGGGTCATCGGCGCCCAATACCACTCAGCCGTGTTACCGAGATATGTGCCGTTATGGACAGAATAGTAAATATTCAGTCCCTCACTATCCACGTCTACCCCACTGCACGTCTACCCCACTATCCACGTCAAAGATAAATGCACAAAAAAGGAGTCACATCATCCGTTCATTAGCTCAGTCAGTAGAGCACGGATGCAACAAACCCACGGCTTGGGTTCGATTCCCGTGAGGGGAATATAATATTCAAGGCGACAGATGTCGGCGCATGCATACATCAAAGTGCATGGAAACAGTATACCCCGTGGATACTCTGTGGATACTCTCTGCATTCAAACGTCTGAGAAATGGTGAAAAAGTCCGATTGAATGCGAAGAGAGCAGTCGAAGCTGGTGCCTAGGGAGACGCTCGGGAGGCGTCCAAACTTTTTAAAATAATTTTAAATTTCTTTTAATTTGACCAAATTTGGCAATGAATGATCTCATCGACTAGACTCTTGTAGAGCCAAGCTGTCTTTACTTGGCTCCAAAAAGGAAGCGACTGCCAGTCGAACTGGACTGAACCCTTGCTCAAATTACATCACCATCTGGACTCAGTATAGACCTGGAAAGTGAAATACTTGGGAAAAATGTGGACCTCTTCACGTGCCCCCATCTAATCTATGCCTTTCTCCATCATCATGTGAGGAGAGTCATGAGATCATCCAATATATAGTTTAGGCGCGACATTTGAACATCAAGACCAACTAGATCTGTAAATTGAGCGAGCACATGCTGCCTTTCAAACATGAAAGCGGCAGTTCCGAAAATACAACAGAAAATAACAGAAAAGGGTAGAAAAGCTCCCTAAATTTTTAAAACTAGGCTTAAAACACTTTTATTTTCACAAGCCTTTGAATCCCCATGATGAACTTTTTCGATTAGAGGCCTTTTCTTTTCTTTTTCTCCCTTACTATTTTTAATGTTTTTAATGTAAACTACCATGGTTACGTTGTCAATTCTATTTTTATTTAAATTTTTTGATTGTTTGTAATGATGCATTTTTAACCTGTGAAGCACTTTGGTACAATGAGAATTGTTTTTAAATGTGCTATATAAATAAATTTGATTTGATTTGATTTGATTTAAATTAGATTCATTTGTTTATGAACAGTGCGACTACCTAGTACCCACCCCCCCCCCCCCCCCCCCACCCACACTTACACACATACCGTGACATCCAGTAATAGCATTGCAATTTCCATGATGATCATAAATGAACTTATCTCAACAGTTTATTATGACCCAATCATGTTTATCACTCGGTGTCCTTTCCCATGTTCGTTACAATGTGGGGGTTCAATAACGCCCACTATGCTGTCCTAGTTTACACAGTATAAAAGCTTGATGTTATGGTTGTTCACTCTTTGATTATTGGAGTACCCATAGGTAAGTACGGTGGAGGAATTGGTGGTAGCGCACTGTGACTGTCGCACACAGATTTCTCCTTTATGTCTCTTAATACTTACTGAGATTTATATTCAAATCAAAATTCAAGTCATTTTTTGTTTTAGTGAGGTTATATAGGCAGTAGCTTGTGTTTACTAATATTTAATACAACCATGACCTGTAATTATGGATTAAGCTGTATTGAGTTGACAAGATTAGGCTTCATTGTAATTGTTGCCAGTGGGTAGATTCTACAAACGTTGTCATGAAAATGCATGCCAAAGATTTCTGAAAGTGAATGATTACATATATATTCTACCATATTTACAATATAACTTTCATATTTATCAGAACAACGGAGAGTGAAGGCTTGAGAGCTTTAATCAAGATGACCAAGCTCACCATCCTGGCAGGTAAAATGGTTGCCATAAACCTTCTGTAAACCAGATTAAATGTAGGCATATTGCGTGTAGAATGGGTGTAACCATCAGTTATTAACCCCAGGTGTCTGTTTCTTTCCTTAGGCTTGTGCCTGGTGCTATGCCACATGGGTAAGTCAGAATCTCTATGACATCAGTAGCCAATTGCTTCAAATAATCATACCTGTCACGAAATTTGTGTTGGCCTACATTAAATGTAGGATTAAAAAGAATAGAGGTCCGCACAACAGCTGATGCTCACAGTGTTTATTAGATTTAAAACACTGCAGACGTTTCACCTGATGAAGGCCAGCTGATGGCCGAAACGTCGTCATACTTTATGCCAGTGTTTTAAACCTAATAAACACTGTGGAGCATCAGCTGTTGTGCGGACTTCTATTCTTTTTAATCCTATGTAGACCTGAGCCCAGCACCAGCACCTTTGTTCTTCTACATTAAATGTAGGCCAACAAAAATGCATGTTCAAGCAAATCCACCAAATGTTATAATACAAGTTTAACTTAAAGTGATAGTTCACCTATTTTTGACATAAAGCTGTGTGAAATACTTGCCATTAAAACAATGGTTAAAAATGTATTAATTGATTACCAGAGTCCCGTGGTCAGAGTTCTGGTCGTTCCAATGGGGTGGGGGCCATTTGGCATGGCCCAATCATTGAAAATAGATTAATCCACAAAACTAGCGTCATTTGTATTGTTGGCCTATTTCTACCATACAGAGCGAGGTTTCGTTCTGATCAGCTGCCTGCAAAGCACCTTGTTTTGGGGAAATACGTTGCAGCGGCGTAGTGATACTGGACACAAAAAATAGTACCATGTGACAGAGGGGTCAAAGTGGAACGAAAGTTGGTCTATTTGGTAGAAATAGGTCAATCATACAAATGAAGCTAGTTTTGTGGATTCATCTATTTTTAATGATTGGGCCATGAGCCCCTGCCAAATCACCGGAACTACTTTATATTCATCTAAAACTGACCAGAACTCTGACCACGGGACTCTGGTAATTAATTAATATACATTTGTAACCACTATTTTAATGGCAAGTATTTCACACAGCTTCATGTCAAAAATAGGTGAACTATCACTTTAACTTCCTTTAGACAGAGGACAGAAAATAAGACCAGTGACACGTCTGCTTTCTCTCAATACAGCAACTGCCAACCACCAGATGATATGCTACTTCACCAACTGGTCCCAATACAGACCTAACGAAGGGAAGTACATGCCCCAAAGTGTGGACCCCTTCCTGTGCACCACCCTGATTTATGCCTTCTCGATTATTAACACCAACAATGAACTGGTCACATATGAATGGAATGACGATGTTCTCTACAGGGCATTCAATGACCTGAAGACCAAGTAAGTTACGGTATCTAGGACAGATTTGCAAAGCACCTACTTCTCAAATATCCTTGAAATGCACAGGTCGAATAATATTTGCTAATTGTGCATACATTTCTCTCCTGTCTTTAGGAATCCTCATCTCAAGACTCTACTAGCTGTTGGTGGATGGAACTTTGGTTCAGCCCAGTAAGAATTCCTTTTCAACCCAAGTTATATGACTATAAATATGCTCTACATATTTTACTTAGTTGAATCACCAGTTTTACTGATATTGTAAAGCTATCAAGTAATTTTTCAGGTTTTTGTGAGCCGCACTGGACAACTTTAACAACTTTTCTTCTCACTAGGTTCTCCATCATGGTATCCAATGCGGCCAACCGTCAGAGGTTCATCCAGTCAACCATCACATTCCTGAGGACTCATGGCTTTGATGGTCTGGATCTGGACTGGGAGTATCCTGGAGCTCGTGGAAGTCCACCTGAGGACAAGCAGAGGTTCACTCTGCTCTGCAGGGTGGGGCATTTTCTCTTAAGTCCATTGCTTAACTAAACATTATAATATTCATTCACTGTGCTAGATCTAAAAAAAACGTACCAACGGTGGTTTAAATATACAGGAGCTGGTTGCTGCCTACGAGGCTGAGGCTGCAGCGACTGGAAACACCCAGCTCATGCTGACTGCTGCTGTGTCTGCAGGAAAGGGAACCATTGATGCTGGATATGAGATCGCTGAGATTGCAAAGTCAGTCTAGCATCAACAGCTCTTATTTAAAAAAGCAGGAATTGTAAATTACCACAGCAAATAATTCTTATGGTGGCTAAGCGTTTGTGTGTTCATGTGTTTCCACAGGTATCTGGACTTTATTAATGTGATGACCTATGACTTCCATGGAACTTGGGAGAAATTCACTGGACACAATAGTCCTCTGTTCCGTGGCTCTCAGGACAAGGGTGACCTCATCTACTTCAACACTGTAAGGAAACATGTTTAGCATATACTGTAGAACAAGAGGCATGGGCTGAAGTGATGGTGATTGCCACATGTCCTACTGTGTCACAATGGTGCCATGTTTGTTGGTGTGTTGCACTCATTCATGACGACTTCTATTGTTCACCTTCATTCGCCCTTTAGGATTATGCCATGAAGTACTGGAGAGACCAGGGAACCCCAGTTGAGAAGCTGAGGATGGGTTTCGCCGCTTACGGCCGAACCTTCCGTCTGACTACATCAAACACTGGTGTTGGAGCCCCGGCTAACGGTGCTGCATCAGCTGGACCATACACACGGGAAGCTGGCTTCTGGTCCTACTATGAGGTGATGTGAATCTAATGTCTTGTTTAGCACAGGTGAAAGCATTTAGCTGTTTTATTGCGCTTCTCAGATCTGTGGCTTTGTAAAGGGCACAACCCTCGTTTTAAAGAAAATACTGAGAACTGCTTTCTCTGGTGACATTACAATGTGTAACATGACTGTCAAGTATTCTATATGCCTAACTTTTCTTATTTGTGGTTTAGATCTGTGGCTTTTTAAAAGGCACCACCCTGCAGTGGATTGAAGACCAGAAGGTTCCATATGCTACCAAGAACAATGAATGGGTTGGCTTTGATACCAGGGAGAGCTATGATATCAAGGTAGGAGACATATTATCAGCATATATTCCAGCCACACCTCCATGGTGCATTTGTTAGAGCATATAGTTCTGTGAATCGTTCTTTCAGCTTTTTCCTTCCACCCCACAGGTCCGCTACCTGAAGGAGAATAAATTTGGTGGTGCCTTTGTGTGGGCCCTAGATCTGGACGACTTTGCTGGACGATTTTGTGGACAAGGCAACCACCCTCTACTGTCACATCTCCACAAACTGCTTGATATTGGTAATGGCAAAGAATTTCATGAGTAAAACATACGATACTGTTATTCATTAAATATTACATAATTAACAATGATTTCTCTTTTTTTTCACGGCTCAGAGCTGCCCCCCTTGCCCCCCACCACTACACCAAAACCTGGTGCTAGCACAACCAGACCCACAACTACCACCACCACCACCACACATGCCCCAGGACCCGGTTTCTGCAACGGCAAGCCAGACGGCTACTATGCTATCCCAGATGACAAGACCTACTTCTACCAGTGTGCAGGTGGCGTCACCCACATTAGGAAATGTGGCCCTGGCACCATCTATGATGAGAGCTGCACGTGCTGTGTCTGGCCCTGAACACTACCTACTAGAATATTTGACAATACAGTAATGTTTTATTTTTATTACATTTTTTAGCCTTTTTATTATTTTTGTGTAAAATGTCAGTGAATGTATACCTATTTTCTCTCTGAATCTAAACATCTTTCTCATGTGACAAAGACATTTTTGAGATTGTGTTAGTTGTTTGTGTCTGAAGCTATTAAATAATAAACAAGTATTTTTCCTGCAAAATGCGATTGTCATTGCAGTCCTTTAACCCTGTAAAATATACATAAATATATGCCCATGAACTTGTAACTCGAAACTTAAGTGGCTTTAGTGAGGCTCATTGTACTGGGCGTCATAATACAGGTCAAAGTTTAGCACACAGCTGATTCTCTTAACACTTCTGTTACAGCCTCAGCTCATGTCTGAGGGTGACAGGTCCAGGGGGGGTGTATCACCATCACCACAGAGCAGAGGGTGTGAGAATTACCCAGGCTAGAGGGGACAGTTGGATTTCAGACAAATCCTCTCAAAATGATATTCTTCTAGCGTGGCTCAAAGGCTGTCAGATATTGGATGACCCCTTCATGACATCATCACAGGATATTTGAAGTGTCTTTTGACATTTCTGTTGGATGGTCAAGAAACTTGTTTTAACAACAACAGCAGCAAAGTCTTACTGACAGAACGTCTTGAGATTGCAAGGCTATCAAATTATACACAGCAACAATTGTTTTCCCGCGCATCCTCCACCAACATCTAGCATGTTTATGCCAACAGTTGTACAACACTACCCTTGAGGTAGATCCAACAGAGTTTAGTGTGACATCTCTTTGTCTCACATGTCTGCGTCTGTGAAGCACTATGTCACCAGCCACATATCATTACACCATTGGATATTAAAATGTACAGGTAAAGGCTTTGGGTTTCGTGTAAGGCTACAATGTCAGCAGCGCTCTAGGTGGGGGAAAAAAGCATGTAATTGGGTCACTCTGGGAACATTCTGACAGCAGTATAATAAATAAGAATATCCCATATCCACTGCTTTTTGTCAAAGTGGTGGTGTATAATATGAGATTTTTTAAAACATCCTCACACAAGAGTTTTTTTTTTTTGTGTGTGTGTGCCACACTAAATTGGTCGTTTATTTTATCTCCTGCCCTTCTTGTAAATCATACGTCGGAAAGGCGAGTAAGATCACTGAAAGCTTTTATTGCAGCACTATTAGAAGCAAAAACATAAATTATCCAGTAACAGCACATTTTGTTGAATTTAGTCATCCTGTTCCCTCTCTAAGACTAAGATACAGTATAGTGGTATTGAGAAGGAATCACTGCCCCCAAGAGGAGGTAACTGGGATGTTTCTGAGAAACCTGTCACCTCATGGATTGAATATAACTTAGGTCAGTGTTTCTCAAACTTTCAAATTTCAAGGTCTCCCCTTTACTCTGACAGTGTGCAAATGGAACCAAATTCATTTGTTTCCATTTGTGCACTGTCAGAGTTACAGACTTGTACGGGTCAATTTAGACGCCCCTAAATTAACCCACAGTGTCCCTGGAATCCACTTTGAGAACCAATGACTTACATTACGTAGATTATGACTTGTAGTGTTTCTCGTAATGTAACTCTATTTATTGGACATTTAGATTAAGTTGTTTATGGTTCATCTAGAACTGAGGTTTAACTTAATTGTAATCTATTAGAAATACTACAAATAAATGTTTTTTAACAATGTTTAATGTTCCTATGCTTGGCCAAGCAATTTAAGGTAACATTGTAATCTGTAGTATGAGACATAGGCCTAATGCTTCTTGTTAATTTCTTTCAAGTGATTTGATTACTGTATTTCACTGATCGTTAAGAGTTTAAAATTCACTGAAGGCCACATGATTGTTTTTCTCACCCTAATGGTGGAAGGTTATTGTCTGATCTCCATCACATTACTACACAGTAAAATCCTCAGGCCAGATTTTACTCCAAGAGTGTGCAGTAGGTCACCTGAAGGGTCCATTTGGTTCCATGTACTCCCTTGGAGTTAAATTAACATTATGGATTTTACTGCAGGGTGTCAGGTGCAGCCTAACATAACATGTGCTATATTATTGTTGATCTTAAAGAAGGCCTGAGGGCCACAACAGCATCCAAATGAAAGAGATATGCATATGGAGCCAGAGTGTGCAACAATTTCCCCTACTTGAGAGTAGGGGAGATTTGTTTTATACATAGGCCTACTTGATGGGTTGCAAGGAATCTCACATTAACCTTTTCATGTGATTTTCTTTTCTTCATTTTTTTCAAAAAGAATATTATTGTACTTTAATGAAAATAAATATATACACCAACACTGGTATTTTTGCTGTATGTTTAACCGTGAAAACGTAGTGTACTGTCCTATACAAAATATATCACCAGTACAAACTATATAATATACTGCATCTCAAATTATGACTTTAAGTTGATTAATACCGTAGGTCATATTACCTTTACATAAGGTATGTGAGATAACAAAAGACAGATGCTATAACTCTACCCATGGGCCCAGCCCATGTCCAATACATCATAATGTCGTTGTCGGGTGAAAACCTTGTATGTCCAAAACCGTTCGTTTAGCATTTTATATTTTAAAAATGATTTAAACTAGTGAAAACAGACGATCTACAACCACACAACGCCTCGCACCGCGAGTGTACTTGTAGATCAGTTGTTTTCACTACTTTTGTGAGATGGCCTTGAAGCAGGGCTTTACTTTGCGAAAAACATTTACAAATTTGAAACTTGGAGATACAAGGTCTCTGCCCGACAGTGACGATATGTATAATTA
This sequence comes from Nannobrachium achirus, assembly GCF_963921795.1. Taxonomy (NCBI): domain Eukaryota; kingdom Metazoa; phylum Chordata; class Actinopteri; order Myctophiformes; family Myctophidae; genus Nannobrachium; species Nannobrachium achirus. Next base: position 58,894,221 of record NC_137815.1, on the reverse strand, counting down.
TGTCTCTCGTGGGAACATCTAATTTTAATGTAGATGCTGTGACCATTGCAATGCTGTTCCCACGTGACTTAAGAGTAATCGGAGAGGTTGTGTGACGTTAGAGTATGAATACATATTGTTGTTGTTGCTCTGTGTGCAGTCTGTGAGGTAGTGCTCCAGGATGGGACTTACCCTCTCCCCAGCGCTCAAACTGTGTGGAATAAGCAAGGGCTGCTAACATGAATGCAGGAATAGCATGCATAATTGGTGAGCACTTCTCTGTTGTTTTTGCCATCTTGTGTCCGTGAATGCCCTGTCTTATAGTCATCTTAAAATTAAATCAATTATGTGTGTAACTTTAGTTTGAATACAGCACTGTTGAATTGATATCTGCATTGTGTCTTCTACAGTTGGTCTGCAACTTTTCATTCAGATCGGTGAGTGACAAAATACATTTTTGTCAAAAACGAATGGCAAAAAATTTAAAAATTTAAATATGTATTTTTCTGTTTTGTTGTTTTTACACACAATCTACACGTCATTACAAAACTAATAGTTCTATTCTGTTTCTCGTCCCAGCAACCACCACCAAACTTGTTTGTTACTTCACCAACTGGTCTCAGTATAGAACTGGCATAGGGAAGTTCCTACCAGAGAATGTTGATCCTTTTCTGTGTACCCACGTGGTTTATGCCTTTGCCATCATCAATTATGCTAGTGAGATCACTGAATCTGCCTGGAATGAGAACACTCTCTACAAATCATTTAATAAGCTCAAGGAGAGGTATGAATACACTTCTCTCTAAAATGTTGCACACTTGTGTAGGCTATATTGTACATGCCATGTGTAAAAACTTCACTCAGAGTCAAATAAACACTTAGAATTTTGAATTTGAAATGGTCTATGGTCTATATAGAAGTTAAATACTATATTTAATATCTATTTCACTATTTAAGACCATTTCACTGTCTTGTACAATGTTCAAAATCTGCATCTTAATTCAGAACACTTAGTTTTTTGTTGATGTCCACTGGAGAGAATTTTACCAAACATATTAGTTAAAGGGATATTCCACTTTCGGGAAAAAAAAAAGAACTTTTGGTCATTTTATCGTCTAATCAGGCTTTTATGAACACCCTGAACAGTTTTTAATTTGCTTGATTTAATATTTAGATATTTGATGTAAAGATTATCAGGCCCTCCAGGCCCAGGTTCTCTCCCCATACACACCCATTGTAACTTCAAACTCCATTTTAACCATAATAGATTCATTAAAAACACCCATTATGTTTTCTGGTGACTCATAATACCCTCCTAATACGTGAGCAGGCTGTGTTTTTTCAGTAACTTTTTTTATTTATTTTTAATCATTCTTTGGGAAAATGGAAAAAAAATAATTACAATAACAAATCATTAAAAATAAATGAAAAGAGTTACCGACCTGGAGGACCTGATAACATTTACATCAAATATCTAAATATTTAATCAAGCAAATTAAAAACTGTCCAGGGTGTTCATAAAAGCCTGGTTAGATGATAAAATTACCAAATGTTTTTTTTTAAAGTGAAATATCCCTTTAATATAGGTTTTAAGTATGGGAAAAAGAAGGAGAAAAAAGCTGAATTTCCTTTTTGGGCAAGCAAAGTTGGCATTTTAACTAAGTAGGAAAGACATAATGGATGGAGGGCAGAGGTGTGACTGTTAAGCAGAGTTTTTAGAATCTAGTTAAATAGTTAATATAAATACTATGGAATAATTGAGGACTTTAATGTGTTCAAAAATATATGGGGCTATGAAGGTGTACTGTTTTTCTGTAAATGATATGGGAATCAATTTTGATGTTTCTCTAAATGAACTTTTGTTTGAAAAAGTTAATCTAGAACACACTCTTAAGAATATGTTGGAATAAATTACATGGTTAAAACATCTCTCTCTCTCTCTCTCTCTCCCCCCCCCCCCCCCCCTTCTGCATTACCAACCAATGTAGAAATTCAAGTCTAAAGACTTTACTGTCTGTCAGAGAAGCGACTGATGGTGGATCCCAGTGAGTGAATCTCTCATGCTAACTATTTCTGAAAGCCATCTAGTAATGTATCATTACTTGTCTCTTGGGTAGAAGTGTGACAGTAAAATTATGTATGTTTGTACCATAGAATTTATTACATTTCATGATTTTCTGAATGTACTGTAATATGACTTGTTTGACAGCTTCTCCACAATGATGTCCAAAGCAGCAAACCGTCAGACATTCATCCAGTCCACCATCAAATTCTTGAGAGCTCATGGCTTTGATGGTCTAGATCTGGACTGGGAACACCCTGGACATTCCCCAGAAGACAAGCAAAGGTTCACACTTCTCTGTAAGGTACAGTGACTCGAGTGTCTGTATTTTGCCTACATACCCTATACATTCTATTTTTTGAGCGGTGCTAACCGCTCCTACGTCTGACTTTGTGTGTAGGTCTCTATTATCCCTATGTCCGTATGTCTGAGATTAACATGAGATTAACGTTAAAGAAAATACGCAGAGACTGACATCACCACAGCTGATGTCACAGACAGAACGACCAATACAAGGAGATATGCACGTGTGTCATGTCAAACATGGGTGGAACCAAAACAAAGCGATGCCGCTTCTTCTGCTTGTGGTTTCCGCCTAGACTGGATCAAACGGCCCGTTGTAAACGAATACCAGGCTTTCGTCCGAGAAAGCCTGGTGAAGCGAGGTTAATGATATACTGTACTGTTTTATGTAGGAAATAGTCACTCCCTGCCCACACATTTCGAAATATTTTGTTGTTACAACCTACGGTTCTAGATCAAAATGTAAAGCTTCCAGTTATAGTTCCACCATGAGACAGATTTAAAAGTGTCTACTGGGTGTGCGCATGCAGTTTGACGCACATTGGTCGAGCAGTGTGAACAAGACTGGCTGTACACAGACTGGCTGTACACATTCACACTCGCACAAAAACTAGTTTTTGCCCCCCGGCCTGTCAAAGACAATTAACACAGATCTAAAAGATAGTTCAATTAGTATCTCAGATCATTATTGCCATATTGTGGCTGGTACCTGGATGGAGACATGTGGAGACACACCCTCCTTTGTACTGAACGAAAATCCGTGTCACATGACACTACACTCCATTTCAGTATGTTAAACACTTACTTTCCCTCTTTCATCCTACAGTACCATTCAAGTTGATAATAGTCACAAAGATAGAACTAAGAAGTTCAAAGAAAGGCTTCCTATTTCAGGTAGAACGAGGACACAGAGTATCGTCAAACAATAACAGATGACGTTGCCCTTGAACATAATTTACTCTCGATCATTTCCCGGGGCAACCAAGGAAATGGAATCGCTTAAATGATTTGCCTCCTTTTTCACACCACCTTATAAGCATCTTCACCTCAGGTTTAACGTCCTTCAGATGAAAAAGAAAACACACAATATCTTTTTTCTAGGAGCTTTCAGAGGCATATGAAGCTGAAAGAAAGGCCAGAGGGAGACAACGACGGCTCATTTTATCTGCAGTAGTCACAGCAGAGATAGGTGCCATTGAGATGGGATATGAAGTCGCTGCGATGTCAAAGTAAGGCTTGCAATGCTGTCAACAATTTAGATATAACCGGATGAAGGCCTGTGAACCAAAACATTGTTGTCTCGGTTCCAAATAAATATATTTTAATTGGAAGTGAAGAAGACTGTGCAGGAGTCCTTTCTTATAAGTTAAGGAATGTGTTATTGATTGATTGTGTGTGTGTGTGTGTGTGTGTGTGTGTGTGTGTGTGTGTGTGTGTGTGTGTGTGTGTGTGCGTGTGTGCGCGTGTGTGTGTGTGTGTGTGTGTGTGTGTGTGTGTGTGTGTGTGTGTCTCTGTAGATACCTGGACTTCATCAGCGTTAAAACATTTGATCTTCATGATGGTCAAACCAATGTGACAGTCCACCACAGCACCTTGTACCACGGAACAGCTGCTACTGAAAATGACACCAACATAGTAAGAAATATGCAATATATCACAGTGCTTAAAGGACAACTTTGTTTTTTTTACAACAAGGGTTCATATTTTAGATTGTAATTAGAGAAAAGAAAAAGTGAGTGTTAAAATGTTTTCATTTGCTTAGTTCTATTGTTTTATCGCGTTTACTGTGCTAAAATGTGGGGCATGCGTACGCATGGGGGCATGCGTACAAGTGGCTAAATATGTCTTTTTAGACACAATAAGCCAGCAGTTTCTTTATTGCTATTTACAGTAACACTTCCAGCCCCCATAAGTCACATCTAACCATGAAAGGTTGCGTTGTATCTTGGGAATGGGCTTATGCTGTGTACAATGACATATTTAGCCACTTGTACGCATGACCCCAGCCACTGAAAAAAGAATCTCTAAAACAATAGAAAGAAGTAAATTAAATAGTTTTATAACACTCATCTTTTGATATTCTTTAATTACAATCTAAAATATGAACCCATGTTGTAAAAAACTAAAGTTGTCCTTTAACTATTTTTATGGTAGGAGACCTGCATACTGTAGGATGAGCCCTCAATTATACAATTGACTGGATCTCAACCAGGTCTATGAGTTTGCCTTGTCAATAAAAGCAATGCATTGGCTATAGCACTCAACAGCCTATCCTCTTTTTGGTCCTCTCAGGATTATGTTATGCAGTACTGGCTGGACCGAGGAGCCCCTGCAGGGAAGCTGTTAATGGGCTTCCCCACACATGGGTGTTCCTTTGCCTTGTCCACAGCGGAGAGAGGCCTGGGTGCCCCGGTCAGTGGCCCTGCTGTACCTGGCCCGTATACCCAGCAGATGGGTATCTGGTCCTACTACGAGGTAAGGCAATGTAGGAGCCAATGGATAGTTGTAAAGTTCGCAACTTGCTTAGAAAAGCGCTATAAAAATGCAATCCATTATTATTATTATTATGGCTAATTAACTTCAAGTTGACAAAGCACTCAAAGCATCACACTGCAATGTGTTGTGAGCTTATCGTCTATTTTAGCGCAATGTTTACCTATTATGCCATGCCTAGAATTGGGATGCTATAAGGTATGTGTAGTTAAGATGCTTGTTTCCCCTTTAGATATGCTCTTTCATCAGAGGGTCCTCCGTCTACTGGATTGATGCTCAGAGTGTCCCATATGCCGTCAAGGGGAACCTATGGGTGGGCTTTGACAACCAAGCCAGCTATGAAGCCAAGGTCTGACCCTGCTGGCGGACGCAGACAAGATACATTTTTAAATTACTCTCCTGTTTAGATTAACTACTTATAATGGATAGTTATTATAAAGTGTTACCAAATTATTTTCAGATGGACCAAAGTGTCCTACTTCCAACCCAGCTTCTCTCCGTTCTCCCTTATACAGGTGGAGTATCTGAAGAGCAGGGCGTTTGGAGGGGCCGTGGTATGGACACTGGACATGGATGACTTCTCTGGACAGTTCTGTGAGCTGGGCAGATACCCACTGATAGCCCACCTGAAAACTCTACTCTTTAATTGTAAGACCTACAGCCTACAGACAGAGTCATGTGCAGTACAGTACAGTACAGTACAGTACAGTACAGTACAGTACAGTACAGTACAGTACAGTACAGTCAACAACATTTTAAAATGTTTCTTATTTCATCGTATGACAAAGTCGCTCTTTGGGAGTAATGTGGTCATACACCTAATGGTTTATATTTGGCCACACTCGTCGCTGACTACGGTGTTGAGGAACACATATTGATCAATTTTTTCCCTTACTTTCCTAGACTCGATTGCAACAACATCACCACATCAAGCCACTAACCCCACAACCTCTTCCTCGTCCTTCCCTTCTGAAGTCACACACGCGACACCAGAGCAGCACACCACCGGGAAAGTCCCCATTACCACAACAAGACCAGGAAGCACCTGCCAGCAAAACATCACTGTTGTGTTTCCCAATGCACGCTTCTGCAAAGGAAAACCTAATGGATTGTACACAAGATCACATGTTCCACAGAGCTATTACAAATGTGTGCATGGGAAGACATCACAAGTGAGATGCCACAGCATCCACACTGTTATAAAGGACCCGGTGCACAGCAAGGGAGAACAGGCTGTGCCACTGGGGAGTATAGTTTTAATTCATCTTGCCATAGCCACACTACCCCATGTGTTGAGAGTGTGGTGCAACAGGTGATTTTATATTGTATGGGAGAATTCAAACACTCCTGTTCCTACGCTATGGAGGAGTGAACTTGGCGTGGACAGAATTGCCAATTAATTAAGAACAAATATATATCAAATATTTTTTAATAGTTTTTATGACCAGAGATTCCAGTATACAATAACTCACTGCTGTAATAATCTTGCTAAGAATCTATATTCATACTATATACACTAAATGATGTCAAAGAAATTAAGACTATATATTGACTGGTACTGAATAAAATATTTAATTCTCACTTGAGCCATGTGAAAGAAAACTGGTTTCATTCCTCAAAAAAGTTGATAACTTCACAATCAAAGTGGGTGACAAGGTCATAACACGAAAAAACGAAATCTCTTACTTAGGATGTATCCTTGAAGCTAATCTTTCCAGCGAAAAGATGACTTCTAAAGTAATAAATAAAATCAACCAACGAACTCGCTTCCTACAGAGGATCGCCCCAATGGTCAATTTCAACACACTGAAGACCATAGCTGGTGCAATACTCCAGCCCCTATTTGACTACGGAGTTCAGGTATGGTATCGTGACGCCCCACAAGCCCTTAAAACTAAACTCCAAACAGCCCAAAATAAACTAATTAGGGTCCTGCTTACCCTTCCCTATCAGACTCACCTCACCGCTACTCACCAGTTAAGAGTGGGGTGGCTCAGAGTAGATGACAGAGTACAGCAACTTGCAATGGGCCTGGTGTACAAGATACACTACACCACTATGATACCCAAGTACCTGTCAAAATACTTTATAAACATTAAGGATGTCCATAACTACAACACCAGAGGCAGCGCCACAGATCACTTCCAACCCAGAGTCAAAACCAACAAAGGGTCAAACTCGTTTTTCTGCTATACCACCAAAATGTGGAAAGCCTTACCGAAGGCCATAAAGGAGTGTGGATCACTAGCATCCTTTAAAATTGCCCTAAAAACCACTTACAGGCAGCAGCCGTTCGCAACTGGTAAAAAAATGAACCTAGCCCAACCCTACCCTCCCCTGCCCCTTCTTTGTATATACTGTTTGTTTAGACTTACTGTTTTCTTTTTTGTTTTTCTTTACATATCTACTGCATAGTACTGTGTTCTATTTGTCTGTCATTCAATGTTATATGAGATACTTAAATGGTTTCCAGTGGAAATAAGCTTAGTCTTTTCATGGATCTCCTTTTAGTAGACCTTGTACCAGTGAACTGTACCGTCATGAAACTGTACCTTTTCCTATGCAAACTTCTAATAAAGTCTTCAATCAATCAATCAAATAATAAAACTGCATCACATTAACAATACAGCATTTTGCACCCCTTCTCCCAACACAAAGCGACCCCTGCTCATTCATTGACCTTACCGAAAGGGGTCATTTACAAAACATTTCTGTTACAAATTAGTTTCAAAATAAACTGGTCCAATAAAGTTAAAATGTTCACACAATTGCAAGTTACTTCTTGTATTATCATAACTCATTACATTCTATACCTTGCTTATTGCAGCAAACAGTCCAAATGGAGTGTGTATTAACTTATTAAGACCACCAGATGGAGTCAGAGGGCACTGGCTCAATGAAGGTACATTGTATCACCCATTACTCTGCTCATGGCTCCATCTTCAGTAATGTAGATTCGAGTACGTTCACGTAATGAGGATGATTATTCTCACGACTGGTTGACAGTAACTATTCTCAGGACCTGATTTATCCTTGGTGAGATGTTCTACAATAGGCTACATCAGTACCACCTCAGAAAATATGTGTCTCTCCAAGTACCACCATAATAACTGGTGTTAAAATACAGGCGCGTAGACCTATCCCATCCTACTCAGCTATTCACAGTTAACACAGGAGTCCAATTTATTCATTAAATTCATGGAGATTATTTATTTTTTTGTTGCATTTCTAAGCCAATAATTTGATGACCAGGTCATCAGACAGATTTAGCTACTACATTTGTTAAGTTCCCATGCAAACTGATGATTTCTAATGTGACTAATCCGTTCTAAAATCCTCTATTAACAGCTAGGTGTGCCCTCATCCTCATTTCAGCATGGCTTGAGCCTATTTCAACCAATTGCTTGGTCAGAAGAACTACTGTATAAATATTTCACTCCACTTATGTTTTTTTTTTCTTTTCTTATTTTTGGGAAACTCCTCTGAGTAGGCCTACCACCAGAGGGTGGCCCATGTACCACCAGTGGTACACGTACCACAGGTTGAGAACCACTGGGCTACATCAAAGACACACATTCCACATGACTGTGTCTTGTGTTGTGACATGGATGTTGGCTGTGCAAGGATGGTGGAATGAGAGTGCCTGGCAGCTGCCCATCTTGCTTGATCTTCTGGCTACTGATCTGGTGTTTATATGCTGTGCAAGCAAACCAAGGGCAAGGATGGATGGTCATTGATTCTCTCAAAGGCTTCTACAGCAGTGATGACGCTGTGAAGGCAGTGTCGCTAGACACCATGGCTGACAGGTCCTGGCACATTGTGCAAAACTTGCTGCAGCAGCTTCATGTGACACTGGGACATACCAAATATAGGCCTTTTTTTACAAAGTGCTTTATGAAAATGGAAACTATAAAATGCCACGGTTAACACCATTAAAAGAGCAATTAAGTACATTATTTTAAAAGATATAATAATAATAATAACACACTTATAGATGGATAGACACCTGCAGAGCCACAGCGTAAAAAAAGGAAGGAAGACAAAATAATCTGCAACACTAAAGCTTATCTTTTTCAAGGTCGAGAAAACTGGGAGTACACACAGCATCTAAACTCCTTCACACGGTGGGAAGTCATAATAGAGACTATTATAATATAAACTCTATGCTAGACTGTAACTGCTTGTTAGATTAAGGTCCTTTTTTCAAAACCTGCCAATACAGTAATGCTTGACTGCACTGCTACAGCTTACAAAATATCTGCTGTATAGGTAAGAAACTATTAGGACACACTACAGCTATGCTTGAACAACAAATAGTAGCTAACAATATGATACACATACAAGAGAGATTGCTCCTTTGCTCTGATCAGGGCAGTGGTGTAAAGTAAATAAGTACATTTACTCAAGTACTGCATTTATTGTGAGGTATCTTTACTTCACAGGAGTATTTCCAATTTTCTGTACTTTTACTTCTACTCCACCACATCTCAGAGGCAAATATTATACTTTTGGAATTATTTTAAAACTTTAGTTACCAGTTACTTTGTTGATTTTGATTATTACAAAACATACAGCCCTAGGATTTGAAAACTTGTGAAACGGGACATTGTGCATAATGAGTACCTTTACTGTTGTACTTTAAGTAGCCTATATATTTGATATCAATACTTTAATACTTATCGTAAATTGACTTAAGTACATTTTGAAATCTGGACTTTTACTTGTAACAAAGTATTTCTACAGTGCAGTATAATCCGTGTACAAAAAAATGACTTTTTCCCCACCACTGTATCAGAGGTATCACTTAATTTCCTACAGGGTGTGTCCTCAGCAGGAAAGTTTCCATGGTGTTTACTTCAACCTTGCACTTTAAGACATATATTCATGTTTTGAGCGTTGGCACCAGCAACTAGAAGCAAATAAAACAAAAAAATAAATACATTCCTGAAAGGCACTGACCTTTCTCTGATTCATCCTGGTCAGGTCCGTTCATCAGATCGGTAGATGTTATCCAGAAGACTGACTAGGTGTCTTCTCCTCCCTTCCTTTTTACTGAAAATAAAATACATCACAGTTTAACATGCAGTTAACTATGACAAAATAAAGAAAACAAACCACAATAGCTGTCTTAATTCCCTGAAATGTGCACTCAATCTTTCTTTCTTATTTTCTTTCTTTAAAAAAAAAGAAAAAAAAGAAAAAGAAAAGACAATGGATTAATGGAGTGTATGTGGTGTGGTAGACAATAATAGAAACAGCAACCATGACAAAGGAGTATTGACCTTGGTCTGGTCGTACTGGCTGGTCTGGAGTAGGCCTACTGGCTGGTTTGTGTACAGTAGCCTACACACAGTCAGTCAGTCAGTCACACACACTAGACTAGACTAGACTGCTCAACCCAATGCAACTGAATGTGAACAGAATGCAGCGAAATGGTTTCTGTGGGGAAGGTAAGGATAAGGATTAAGGAAGGATCAAGATGTTGATGAAGTAGTCTACACAGTACGACGAGACCCCCCACGAGACCATAGCACGAGACACGAGAGTAAACTGATTGAAAAACTCAAAGCTATTGGTCTTGATAGCACAGCAGTGAGATGGATGCACTCTTACATGGGGAGGGAACAGATGGTGGAAGTCAACGGAACCCTGTCCCCCCCCCTCCCAGTAAACTGTGGAGTACCTCAAGGGAGTATACTAGGACCACTGTTGTTCTTAATATACGTAAACGACATGTCATCTGCTTGTGACTGCAATCTGTTTCTGTTCGCGGATGACCCGGCTCTCCTAGTCTCAGGCAGAGACATTTTGCAGGTTGAAAAGGCCCTTAACTGTGAACTTAACAAGATCTGCACCTGGCTCAATGACAACAGACTCTCAATTCACCTAGGCAAAACTGAATGTATCCTCTTTGGATCTAGTCAGAAACTTAGCCTAGTTGAGAACTTCACAATTAAAGTAGGTGACACTGTGATAGAAAGAAAAAATCAAACCTCGGTTCGAAGTGGAGCGGTGAATCTGAGCAGCTATACCCTGCGTGTGTTTTGCTAAATGCCTAAACTGTAAACTGTAAACTGTGCCTGTGAGTGAGTGGTGAGTGTGCCTGCCCTGGCCTGCACAAAACAGCGCCCCTCCTTTAACTAGTGTGTTGTGTGTGGCCACTCAAGGTATTGCCAGGCTACGGACACGGCCAGCCACCCAGCCACCCACCCACCCACCCAGGGACATACCCACGGACATACCTGTCTATTGGGAGCGCTTTCACCGCTCCAAAAACCACATCTGCTACCTGGGTTGCATCCTGGAGGCTAACCTATCCAGTGAAAAAATGACCACCAAGGTAATCAATAAAGTCAATCAACGAATTCGCTTCTTGCAAAGAGTTGCCCCACTGATCAATATTAAATCCCGAAAGACACTAGGAGGTGCTCTTATTGGGCCCCTCATTGATTACGGAGTCCTTGTCTGGTATCGCCCCAGCTGCCTTAAAGCTAAAGCTCCAAACAGCCCAAAACAAACTAATTAGGGTTGTGCTTGGTCTCCCTCCTCTGACCCACCTTACCGAGCATCACCACGAAAGCGTGGGATGGCTCAAAGTAGCTGACAGAGTACAGCATCTTGCAATGGGCCTGGTGTACAAGATACACTACACCTCCAAGATAGGTCAAGGATGTTCACGATCATAACACCAGAGGCAGCTCCACTAATCATCATCAAGCGTAGATTTAACACTAAACAAGGCGCTAACTCGTTCTCCTGCTATACCATCAACATGTGGAACGCCCTTCCACAAGCCCTAAAGGAGAGCAAATCCCTAGCCTCCTTCAAAATTGGTATGAAAAGTCACCTTCAGACAGCAGCTACCCGTGACTTGTAAATAGACTAAGCCCCCATGCTCCCCCCCCCTTTTCTTTGTATTCTGCCTTTTGTATTTGATGTTATGCTTCTGAAACTGATATTATCCTAGATAAAGTACTATGTTCTATCCGTCTGTCTTTCAATGTTATATGAGATACTTAAAGTGTGGTTCCTGTGGAAATAAGCCTCGGCTTTCTAGGATCTCCTTTTAGTTGACCTTGTACCAGTGATTTGTACTGTCATGAAACTGTACTTTTTTCTATTGCAAACTTCTAATAAATTCTTCAATCAATCAATCAAAACCCAACAGTACAAACTTGTGAACTTCAATTCCCACAATTCCACGTTAGTGTATTTACTTCCGGTTTAAATTACACGTAGTACCCCATACTCTATGGTAGTACCACGGCTCAAGCTGAGTGAGAACAGAGCAAACATCATTTGAGAAGTAGCTGTGTATTCTCAACATATTTATGTACTTTAAAGTTGTATAAATGAACATAACCCGGTGTGGCTGGCCGGGTCAGTCATGAGCAGCACTATATCTCCTCATGTATCTCCTGCCTGTTTTGGCTTCGCGTATCATCAGCTGAGCTAGCTAGCTAGCTAAGTAGCTAATTAACGTTAGCCAGAGTTAGCGAGTTTGTTTACATTTAGTTTGCGAAGATGTATACTTTACTCTCTGGCTTATATAAATACATGTTTCAAAAGGACGAATATTGCATATTGATCCTTGGACTGGATAATGCAGGCAAAACGGTGCGTAGCTGTCAAGTTATTGATATTTCGCACTTTACAGTACACAGTATTAGACTATTAGCCTTGAGTCCAGCTTATCATAAATGTATTTTATCGAGTCTGACGACTTGATAAAATACATCTATGTATTCTGACGGCAACTAATCCAAGTCTATTTTTTATGTAGAATGCTGCTTCTATGTATAAATGTATATTCTAATCTTTAGCGGGTTTGTACTAGCGCTTTTTGTATGCAAACTTCTAATAAAGTCTTCAATCAATCAAAAGAATGTATGTGATGTGATATTACATAAGACATTAGTCTAATATTCCATATTAGACAAATGTCTTATATGTAATATCACAGACATTTTAGGTCTAGGTTTGTACTAGGTATGAGATGAGATGTTGATAAGAAAATAGTATCATGTTATTGTTGTGATTTGTAAAATAAAGATGCATTGTAGTCATGTAACTTGTACGTGACATACTTGTTTTTTTAAACATGTTTCCCCTGCAGACCTTTCTAGAACAGACCAAAACTAAGTTCAGTAAGAACTACAAAGGAATGAATTTGTCCAAGATCACCACTACTGTTGGCCTGAACAGTAAGTACATGCTAATATGTGTCCTCTCCTAAATAATAAAGTATATATTAAGTATGAATTCAGGCTGAGTGGTCACATTGGGCACCTGCTCAGTGTTCAGGCAAATGTTTCCTAAATGTAAAAAAGAAAAGTAGAAGTATGCTTTGGAAAATTGTCAGAAAATGTTTTTTGATTGATTACAGTTACATGATTTGAATATGTGTGGTACTTCATTATCAGGCTTAAATTTACCATTCGACTTTTTAAATCCCCCAAATCCACAGTTTTGTTTTGCAATCTGTAGTCATTTAGAAATATTGGGCCATAAATGTCATACAGAATTTACATAGAATTTACATATAAAATATTACCAATCAATATTAGGGGTGGGCATAGCTGAATAGATGGATAATAGAGGCCCTCAGGGAATCAGAAGGTCTCCGATATAGGGCTGTCACAATTATTACATAATCGTCTAATCACAATTATTTGAGGTAATCGCAATATTTTGCATAATCGTTTCCATGTTGAGAAATGTTAATATAGTTTCAAACACTTTCAAAAAGTATTGGAAATAGCAGATCTACAAGCTCATGCGACGCGTTGTGAGCTTGTAGATCGGCTATTTCCACTATCAATGTTCTTTAAGTATAAAATTGTCAAATATGTCAGTAATTCTTATGTGTCATGAACTCATGATTGCCATGTGCAACTTCAAAGCCTAAAAGCCAAGCAGAAATGTAATTGTAAACGACAAATACACAATTAAATTAAATTAATAATTAATCGCAATTATTTGAGTGACAATTAATCGTCATGTAAAATGTCATAATCGTGACAGCCCTACTCCGATATACCCCCCAGTCTGCCAACTCTGTGTGTCTAAATATCCTTGAGTAAGACTATTAACCCATTAAAACCGGGAAAGCAGTGCCCACTGCTCCTAATGGTTAAATGCAGAGGACATGTACAATTGTACAGTGACAAAAAAATATATATATATCCCAAAGGAGTGCGGGTGGTATCAACTTATATACTAAGGTGCTATGGTCACTTGTAAATTATTATAGCATCATGATTATTATGCAGATTAGCTTGCTCTTATTCTCAGTCAAAGTAAACCTATTAACCCACCAACAATCAATCCCCCTTCACAGTTGGCACAATTGATGTTGGCAAGGCTCGTCTAATGTTTTGGGATCTTGGAGGACAAGAGGAACTTCAGTCATTATGGGACAAAGTAAGTTGCTAATTACCGGTACTACTGTATGTCACATATGCCATACTAAGAACAAGAAAGGTAGCTCGCAACTCACTTTTGGTAGCTCCAATATTTATTTGTGACAAGCAGCAGTGATAAACGTTTCAACCGTTTAGGTCTTCTTCAGTATACTGTAAGTGATGCTCTGGCTCACCAGGTGGGGCTAATAATCACTTGAATCGAATGTGTATATTTAAAGACATTGTTAACTGTTTCCGGTTATACTGAAGAAGACCTAAACGGTCGAAACGTTTATCACTGCTGCTTGTCACAAATAAATATTGGAGCTACCAAAAGTGAGTTGCGAGCTACCTTTCTTGTTATTAGTAATACTGCTTCGGCAGTTTCAGCTCAGCACCAAACAATAGAGGATGTGCGTTATTTTTTCTTTGAACATATTCCATACTACCCTGGCAAACTTGCAAATCTGTGTGTATATTGTTGGAGTTTCTGAACACCATGCTTGATCTGTTTTCTTTTTAGTTTTTCTGTTTTGATTAGACAGTTTGGAGATTGGTCAATGTAGAGATCTCGTCATAAGACGAGATCTTTTGTAATGCCTGCACTCTTGTTATTGATCCCCAAATTGTCCTTGCAAGCGTTATCCAGTCAGCTGTAAATTTCACTGCCTAAAAGTCTGCTATCACTTTGTGATATCCTACTAATTGTATGTTCTTAGTACTATGCGGAATCCCATGGAGTGATCTATGTGATTGATTCAACTGATGAAGAGCGTCTGTCAGAATCAAAGGAGGCCTTTGGTCAGTATCGGTGTGTGTGTGTGTGTGTGTGTGTGTGTGTCTGTGTGTCTGTGTGTGCGTGTGCGTGCGTGTGTGTGTGCAGTGTTGAATTAGTCCAGGGGGCGCGTTCCCCCGCCGCCCCTTATCTTTTCTGAGCAGGGGTCTTGCCTCTCAACGGACATGCATTGATGCCAGAAAAACCCAAGTACACACTTCAACAACGCTTTAGTGTCACAACAGGGTGTTTTAACACAGAAACAAGCATGTATGCATTTCAATAGACATGTATAGTAGGTGTTAAGCGGCGTGTGCGTGACGTCATGAAAACCACGTACCCCTAAACAATAGCAAATTTAAGGAGCCCGTTTCTACTACCGCGACGTGAGGCGGGACTACGGCTGCAATGACGCAAACGCCGTTGTGGTCCAAATCGTTAAGTAAACAGTCGTCGGCGACGGGGTCCCACCCCTTTTACTGAACTCTTTGGTTCCCATGGCGACGCGTCTATACAGCAGACGTTTTAGGCGCAATGTGGAAAGGGAGCTTCTAGTGTAGTACAGACGGCTGCTACGGCGGCAGGTTTATCTATCGAGCGCTGATCATTTCCGGTTACCGTTGTTATCTGCCGTAGCCGTCCAAAGCTTAAATTGCCTATTGAATCAGCACTGCATCTGTGTGTGTGCACGTGCACAAAATACTGATGAAACTTGCTATTCCTTCCAGAGAAAATGATTAGCAGCGAGGTTTTGGAGGGCGTTCCACTTCTCGTGCTGGCCAATAAGCAAGATGTAGCGGTATGGTGCCATTCTTTTTTTTTTTGGTCATTAACTGATCTCCACTATGCTAAATGATTTGTAAACAGTATAGCCCTTGTCTTGTTGATGTTTTATACATTATTCTTCTAGTGAGGTCTTTAATCATGTCATGTCTTCCTTTCCCAGAACTGTTTATCTGTACCAGATATAAAAACAGCATTTAGTGACTGTGCTCCAAAGATCGGAAAGCGAGATTGTCTAGTGCAGCCTTGCACTGCCCTGACGGGGTAAGATTCCATGATTCTTCCTGGATAAATGTTAAAACATCCAGTCTATTTTGTCTGACTGGATTGTTTTGTGAGCTTCTAAGTCAGTCATCGCTTCTCTTTTCAAAAAACAAAGTAGTGCACTTCCTGCCACAAAAGCTGCATGGCCATTATATCATAATATCTCAAACCAGACAACCATTCCACAATCTGCAAGTGCTTTATAGAGTCTGTATCTACAACTATGGGCTATATTTGAAAATATATATTGTCAAAATATGATATCTACGACGATCAATATCGTTGTATATTGTCAAAAGTGGCATGATAATTGATATTGTCTATCGCCATGTCCACGTCTTCATTTAGAAACTCCCTTCTCTTTCAGGGAAGGGGTCAATGAAGGCATCGAGTGGATGGTGAAGTGTGTGGTCAGGAATATCCACCGGCCTCCAAGACAGAAGGACATCACATAAGAGGACATCTTTGACAACCAACACCCAGCTCTTGACACTCATTTTGTGACTGTGATTTTCCTCCTTAAAGACTTTCAACACAGTTAAACCCTGGGAGCCTGAACAGCTTTCCTGTCTCCTTGTGTTTGGGCATCTCTGCAGTGGCTTCAAGAAGTCTCTCCATCGGATGAGAGTTTTTGGACTGAGTGGCATGATATTTATATCAGACTGACGGGATTGAGAAAAGTAAACATTTTCAAAGCAGTATTTTGGTTTACCCTGCTTTGTGTGCAAAGGATGTGTTCACTTTTGTTTTGCCACCACCAAACCTTTTCAACATTTTATCCGATTTTCATCCTTTTCACCTTTTTGTGTTAAATATTGAACTATGGACCTGCCATCAATCTATTCTATTCAGGGGATCTGAGGTGGATTTAATGAGCATTGAATGGTTTGTGCATTTTATGCAAAGGGACTACATTATAAATTGTGGGCTAACAGGAACACTATAGCTACTAAATGCACAAAGCCTCCAGTAATGGACATTGAACACAAACTAATTTTATCATTGGAAGTGACTTGTAGTAGATCACTTTATACTGACTTTTAAGTTTAACTTGATGTATAGCAAGTCTGAAATGATGTCCTCATTGAAAAATACAATATTGTAATAAATCTAAAAAGGAAAACAAACTATTTGTCATTTCTGAATTGCTCTAGACTACAGCTTATGAGTGTGGCCTGTTGTCATTGTAACCAGTGTGTATAGAAATGTTGGTTTTCTTGAGTTATATGATCAATAATTGGAAGGGGTCTGAAGTATCATTCTTGTCTTGTACCTTGTCCTTGATGAGGTGAGAACTTATTGAAATGTTGGCGGTTATTAGGCAAACATCTTTTGTAAACAAAGTTGTCCAGAAAGCAAAACAGTTACATTGCATTAAAGGACTACAACTTCACTTTTCAACCTATTCATATAATTGGTCCTCACTAATGTAAAAAAAGAAAATGTATATTTATATACTCGTCTGTGTCTCTAGGAGGGCTGTGGACAGTTCAGAAACCCTTCTATCATGACATCATCGTTAAGCAGATTTTAAGCAAGATACTGCGCGAACATGGCTTCCATTATAGCATGGTAACTTCTGTTAGCTTGGATTCTCCATCGATGATGTCACTGGTAGACAGGTTTCTGAACTGCCCACAGCCCTCCTATGAGACAGCTTCTTTTTTTCAATTGCTATGTATTTGCTGTATGTTTTTGGAGTCACTGCTGTTTTCTTGTGTTGTATAGCACTTAAGTTGACCTCGGCCACTGGAAATGTGCTTTATAAATAAAATTTGAGTTGAGCTTGAGACAGAGTAGAACATTTTTTTTTTGCTTTTTTATCATGAACATTATTGAGTGATATGAAGATAGGTTGAAAAGTAGTTAAGTCCTTTAATGGCATGCACTGCTTTCAGACTTCTGATTGCATGTGTGGTTCATAATATTACTTCCGTGACTTTCTGTCTAGCCGATATGAGAAGAACCCTAGTAATGACCTGCCAGTCAACAGGATGTTTTACTGCTACTTCCAGAGGCCTTAATTGCTGCTCATGCTCATAAAACTGAATCAATGACACAGGGTTATGGTAAAATAACCTCTCCCACTCATGGATCCTAAAAGCCTTCATTTTAATTCATCGCTTTTTTTCCCCTTAAGCATCTAATTCACCTATAGTGTTTACTTGAAGTGAAGGAGTGAAAGTACATTATGCATACAGGTTAAACGACATTGAATCATACTTTGGCATGGATCCATCATTCACTGACTGAGAGGGTTGGCACATAAAAGACTACATCAGTGTCTCCTCATCATGCTGATCTCTGAAAAACATGAGAATCTCAGACTTATCCTGATTGGTTGTAAATGGAGTAAGCAGCAAAGGGTGTAAATAATGGATTGGCTGTGTGAGAGTCTTCTTGATGGATTAGAGCAGGGGTCTTCAACGTTTTCAGGCCAAGGAAGGACCCCTTAGTTGAGAGAGAGATGAAGCAGGGACCCCCACAACATGTTCATGGATTCCATATAGTGTCATTGTTTGACAGCACAATCATCAGTGTATTTTGGATTCATGTCAATTTGTGTTTTCAGATATTTAACCACTTGAACCATTAATACTTAATACATTTGACCTTTCACTCTGTACTTAGTCTGCTCTTTTCCCCCTCTACACCAAACCTCTTTGCCGAAAATAGCCGATCTACAAGCTCACAACGCCTCGCAGCGCTTGTAGATCTGCTATTTTTGGCTAAAGTTCTCCAAGAATATGGACACCAGAGTTCAAGTGTTTAAAATAAAAAAAGGTGAAAAACGGTTCTATCACTCAGTTTTGGAGGACCCCCTGTAGTAACTCTGAGGGGTCCCGGACCCCCTGTTGAAGAACCCTGGATTAGAGGTTATGCTAGGGGGGATGCTGATGTTGTATAAGTTTCTTTATCCCCAATGCCAATTTTGAAAATGTCCCCAGACTCCCCACCTATATATTACAGACTACAGATGTAAGAGGCTACATGTGCTAAATTACGTTCAATATTATGCTGGTATATCCAACTAGATGGACATTAACACATTGAACACATGGTTATGTCCTCCCTCACCCCAATTACATGTCAAAGAAATATTGTTAATGTATTTATAATTTAATGTCTAAGTATATAAACCACATACAGGTATGTACATGACAAAGACATAGATGTATACACTGTATACTATATATAGCCTACTTTAATAACCTATGAAGCAACATGTGATGACAATGTCTGAAGAGACAAATTGTTTTGAATAATGCTCTTTTAATTTACATTTTACAGGACTGATTTTTCATGATGCTTATCTTATTTGGCAGTCGGACACAACTGAAACACCTACCATAGGTTAGTGGTGGCTAAAAAGGTGACTTGTTCATTTCAGTTTCCCTCACTGGTTTATTTAAAACCCACATGATTTTAGTAGGAATCAATGAGGCATGTGACAGCACCATTGATGTTACAGTAAATCAATAGAGGAATGGTGGGATATAATGTGATTGATTTAATTGAACCGTGACTTGCAGCACCAAATTGGAATGGCTAGACTGCTGCTTTTGACACATCCTTTAGATTGATAATGTCTGGTAAAAGAGAGAAAGACACTAGCCATTTTATATATGTTATGCTCGCCCCTCTGATGCTGGGAAAAAAAGTACTTGTTCTTTTAAAGATTTTCTCGTAAAATGCAAACGCATCCAATCCATTCCACCATCGTTCTGACTGGCCTCCATCCTATCTCCAATCTATAGCATTGAGTCACAAGAAGTGAGTCATGCCCTGTGCTGTCAGCCTAGATGACCTATAACCCCCACTGGCCCCTCCTTACTCACCCTCCTTACGGTCAGCTGCACTCTGAAAGCTTTCCCATTCAGACACCACAGAGGTGTCACAAGGGGTAGGAAAGTGGGACTGAGTTACTAGGGCCCAAGGTGTTGGAGGGGCCTTAATTATTTTATACTTTAGCTATTGAAAAATAGCAGATATATGCGAGCTTGTAGATCTGCTATTTTTGAAAAGTCGTGAAAATGTGTGCAAATCTTTGAATATATGTATTTTTGAAGCGAACATTTTGTAACTCAAATTTTGTTTCTGGGGGGTCCCTGGAACTAAATATTTTGAGATGGGGGTCTGTGGCCAAATACATACCATTTTGGGGGTCCTGCACATGAAAAGGTTTGAGCTCCACTGACATCGAAACATAGGTTTTTTTTAAAAACCTTTAAATATTCAAAGATTTTCATGATTTTTCAAAAATAGTAGATCTACAAGCTCACAGCGCGGCTGTGAGCTTGTATATCTGCTATTTTTCAATAGTTAAAGCACAGGGGCCCCACAGTGAATCCTTGTACCCAGGGCCCAGAATTTGGTGCGACACCCCTGCAGCCACCACAGGAGGGATTTCCTGTCTGAACACTCCTCCTTGATATACCAAACAAAAAAATGATTATTTGTTGCCTTTTTTCCTCATTGATTGTATACAGTAATTAGAACAGCAAGGTCAATATAACAAATATTGTAATATACGGTAATTATGTAACAGAACCAATGACAAAATGGATGTTAGGGTAAAGTTAATTAAAACCCATTTAGAACTGAGGCCGATTCTAAAAACGCCTTGAAAGCCTGACCTAAGCTTTCTGAAAAACTTCAAACATTACAAAAACAAATTTGTTGCTACATACTGTACAAAAATGTATTCCCGGCCTGAGGGGTAAAAGCACAAATATGTGTTCCCGTCCACAATGGTTTCCACAATGTAGATTGAATTTTCTTCATGTAAATTTCATTATGTTATATAGGAAAATCTTTCAAAGTATGAATATGTTGAATAGCTAATTATAAAAAGATGGATGGTTGTTCCTGCTCATTCTGTCTTGTATTAAACATTGGGAAACTGTTTTCAACACAGCATATAGTCAAATTAGAGATGGGGAGGGCTTATAAGCTTCCTTATCCTTCCTTAAGGTTTGGAGAATATGTGTGTGAGAGATATACACTAGTTTTGTTCTGTGTGTGTGTGTGTGTGTGTGTGTGTGTGTGTGCGTGTGTGCGTGCGTGCGTGCGTGCGTGCGTGCGCGCACGTCTTCTTGTACCCCACCGCCTTCTTGGCTGATGGCAGGTTGCAACCCCTTTACCACACACACACACACACACACACACACACACACACACACACACACACACACACACACACAGTCCCACCGGCTGCCCATTGTTCAGAGTGACCAGTGGCGTCAGTTCAGTAAAAGCTAAGGTATGGCAACATGACTGGTGTCTTTCACGCGCCACCAGTCATACACCAGTCATGTTGCCATACCTTAGCAACAGGCATGATGAATTTATTTTAAGAAGTAAAATTTTTTTTTCCCCCCTGTAGCCAAGGTATGGCTGCTACCATACCTTGCCATACCCAATTGACGCCTCTGAGAGTGACGCGTTGAGCCTTGTGCACTGCACCACTCAGGGGCACAGACAAACGCCCAGCCCTGTCTCCCCTCCTCTTTCTCCCTCACATTCTCTCCTCTCCTCCATCCGGCAACATCCGTCTGCACTCTCCTCCTCCACCCATAGGAATCATGGCTACTACAGTGTCAGGTAAGAGCAGAGCATCTGATCTGACACAGAGAATCTGTTTCATCCCAGCTGTTAAATGTGTGCATAATTATGTTAGGGTTGTTTATTTAGAACTGGTAGGTCTACTGGCACTTCATTCTAAGGATGGAGATAGCATAAAGCTACAAAGATGGTGTCTATCTTTGTAGCTTGTCATGGCGACTGGGATTTTCTTTTTCTCTCTCAGATGCAACTGGAACTACAACATAGATACAGTACTTGAATGTATACTGGAATTCTGCCAAAGTCATACTGTACATTAGTCATACCCATAAACAGCTATATAAGCTCTATGATTGCTTTCGGAGAGAGCATATACTGTAATATTGTTCCTTTAATAGAAACCTTCCTGCCTATTTCCTGATTATGTTAAGGTGTGTCTAAACATCTGCTATGAAGCAGAAAAGTGCAGTAGATGATGTAGAAGTCATATATTAAAAAAACAGGACAGCAACACTGAGCATGCAGTGCGGCAAACTAAATATACTGTTGGTGCCACATGCAGGTGACTCCATCCAGCATCCAACATGGTGACTGTCTCAGGAGAATTCTGGATGGAGTCTGCTCCATCACTTTTGAGGGCATCATCAGCATCATCATCACCACCACCCTAAATGCACATTATACTTAACCAATTGGTTTACTGGAGTCCCTCAGGACTCTATACTTTTATGTTTTCATGCTACATTAAATATCTTTACTGAAAAAAGCAGATCTACAACCACACAACGCGTCGCAACTTGTGAGCTTGTGTGTGTGTGTGTGTGTACATGTGTCTGCACTCGCTCATTTGTCTTTACAGTATACAGTAAATTATTACCATTGTGATGACATATGGTTGACAATCTATTATCAATACCGTAAAATGTGTTGGTTTATGTTTATTATATTACTGTTGTTAAATAACATATTAATCAATCCCTACTGGTTAGTTATGTTTTCCTTATACCATATGTTCCTCTTAGATACACTGTAGGCTTGAGGTACCGTTTAGACCCCCCAGAAAGCAACTGTGAGAAGTTGCTTGCTACAGGAAAAAGGAAGGAATTCATAATTGATGCAGTTTTATGACAGAAGCCTGCGAATTAACCGTGACTGGCACATTTGCTTTACGTTTTTCAGCAAATATTCTACAGTAACTAGTAATTATCTTGCCCTGCTTCAGAATGACACAGATGAAATGATGCAGTTTCATTTGATTGATTTATTGATTGATTCAAAGTGTGCCTTCCTGCACACTCACGACTGACTCATTCTGTTGAGTATTTGGGCTTTGTGAATGCACACATGCACTGCAGTCACATAAACCAACTGTAGAAATATATTTCTGTCACCAATTTTTAAAATGTTCTTCCTTCTTCAAAGTGTAGACCAGCAGGTAAAGTACAGTATATCTCTAATGCAACTGCAGTTACGGCACATGGGTTCATCTGTACAAATCGGGTTTGTCTTACCCCCAGAGGAGCAGATGATCAGATTGAATTGCAATAAAGCAGAGTGATTTAGCAGTGTGCTACAGTATACCAACCTAAAGCGGGTCTGTTTCACCCAAGGCTAATAGGCTGTAAAACAGCAGACAGCTCCCTGCAGGGAACTGACAAAGGGCATGTGATTTAAAGGCAGTGTAACAAATTAGTGATATTGTTTTTGTTAAAAAGTTAAAGCTCTATTCTGATATAGTTATCCATTATGTTTGTTCTGTTGAGTTTGTGAGTGTTTGTTCAGTAACAGCTTTATCTCTGCAGCTCTTTAATGAACATAAAATACATTTCCAGGGGGGTTGCCAATTCAATCAGGAAAGGGAACCCGTTTATTATCTGCTCACCTCTTTGTGTCATTACTTCCTATTTAACTTGTTTATCATGTATCCTGTGTGAGGTCTCTCTCCTGATTGGATGACATGGGTATCCAATCCTGACCTGAAAAGGCATTTTCTGTTACGAGAGACAGCAGGGAGATCCCTGTTACTGAACAAACACGATACCAATGATTGCAGTCAGAATATAGGGCTATTTAACAATTATTTTTAACACACATAAAAGAATCACTGCACCTTGAAGAACACAGGAAGGAAGGACACAGCCTTGCTCCGTTATCTAACATACCACCCTGCTCCTGTGAATGTGTGAGAGAGAGTACATACCGTACTGCTCAGTGAGATTTATGTGTCTTGTTTCTGCTGAGCTGAACCCTGATGAGCATCTCAATAATGAATGACCTCCCAGCGCACGCATCCTAACTCACTCACCATGTCAGCCAGTGATTCTCAACCTTTGTAATTTCAAGGACCCCGTTTGATATGCATTAGGCCATGGATCCCCATTTGTTACAATTATATATATATATATATATATATATATATATATATATATATATATATATATATACATATATATATATATTAGTGCTGTGCGAGTTAACTAAATTAATCGCGATTAACTCACCATTATGTTAATCGCGATTAATTATTTTAATCGCAATTAATCGCATATTTATATATTATAGCCATTTGGCCTTTGGACACCGTTTCTCAACATTATTATCTCAACTATTGTTTGGGGAGGTCTCCAGATGATTAGCTTAATGTGCAATATTGTTTTCTCACTCAACAGTAAACAATCCACCATACATATACAGGGTATCTGCACATCTATAAAGTGACAATTTAATTGTTTTATTAATATCTTTAATTGTCTCACAAGTAATTAACTAAAATGGTCAAACATTGGCTACACTATTGGCTATTTTGGCTACAAGGTCCATCCCTCTTGATATAACATATAATTAAAGCATAAAGGTGGACACAACAGTAATCAGATTAAGTAAATTTAGCAGATCCTTATACCCATCAGCTGCAGTCTGTTTAATGCAATACCATTATGATTTATGATTTTATGATTGATTTTGAATTAAAGATTAACATACTTTAGCATAAAGCCAGCATATTTTTCCACTCCCAAGTTAATAGGGCCACGAAAGACTTGAAAGATATCCTTCTAAGTTACATTGTGAACTGATAAAAGCTGATGACTTATTTGCGATTAATCGCACGATTAACTAGCTAAATCATGCGATTAATCGCGATTAAAATATTTAATCGTTGGACAGCACTAATATATATATACATATATATATATATACTGTATATATATATATATATATATATATATATATATATATATATTTGGTGTTAATGTATCTATGAGAGTGTACAAATTAAAACATAAATAGACAAAACAAAAACACCTGTAATTACCTTGTTTACTAGGCCTATGTTTTTGCTTGGCATTTCGGTGTCAAATCACTGAAATGTACTGAATGACAGGAGGTGTATTTCAAGTAACTGCACTTCAAGTTATATAGCCTGTAAACAGCGTACAACATAACAGATAGCCTTCAGTTACCTTAGTGGATACAGACCTACCCTTACAATGTAGGCTACTGTACTTGTAGCCTGCTTACATTTTATACATCAATACAGTATGTATGTATGTACCCATGCCAAATACAACGAGAAAGTAAGTCACTGATCAGTTACAAGACAAGTGTGCCACGTACATTATTTTCTCCCCTCCATCTGAGACTACAAACATGTCCTTAAGCTGTTGCAGCTCCTACACGGTTTTTACTTTGCTTTTAGCTGGCTGATTGTTAGATTGAAATCCTTAGATAAAATGGAATAACCTGCACACCATCCTCACTTTCTCAATAGAGAAAACCTTTAGGTGGTGCCATAATATGCAAATATGTCTTCCCTGTGTATTTTTGGTTACTTCCTGAAAGCTGAAAGCCTCCGAGTCAAAAGGCCCAGTTGAAATACACAGATATAATGACGTCATAATATCATCCCCTCCCCTTTTCACCATCCACATCACTTCAGCTGGGTCACCACCCACCTGACAACCAGGCATACTTAATGAACTGGTGGGTTTGGCCACATAAAAACATATTTTCAACACTTTCTGTACACCATTTTGGAAAACATCTTCCTCCTCCTAGTATAATCATAATATATTATCATCATGTTTTAGAGGGGGAAGTCATTCATGGATTCTGATGAGCCTTCCTCTGGCATCTCATGCCTCAGAAGGTTCATGAGGATTATTCTATTTCTATATCTCAACAGCTGTAATCGTTGCCTAACAATCATTAATTTATGGGCAGAATGTCAAGGATTTCAAGCTCGTAAACCAAAGTCTTTTGCACACCTGATCAACTCAGGGACGGGTGCATAAAATACTTTGGTTTACTAGCTTGAAATCCTTGACATTCTGCCAATAAATCCATCTGTCAGGTAACGATTACTTCACAATACTAGGTGCCAGGGTTATGCCTGGTGTCACAATACTGACATCATACTGTAGGCAGCTGAGCTAACTGACATCTCATTTCTTCTTCACTCTTGTCCATATTAGGACATTAATCAATTTGCACTGACATCGGGGTTCTCCATTTTTGGATGTGTCAGAGGCAACATTAATCGCCCAAATACTAGATTTGTGTAGACACAGCCTGCATCTTTCTGTTATATCTGTCTGGTAGAGACAATTCAGAATCACACTTCTGGGCAAATCTGGGCAAAAACGAAAACGTTTTTTTCCCCCCTTCTGACAGTTTCTTCTGCTTAATATATATAGGCACCACTCCTACATTTCACAATGACCTTAATCCTCATAAGCACCAATGTAATAAGGATTTCCCCATCTAAAAGAGTCACCACCTTGTTTTGACATCATTATGGTTTGACTGGTGAGTTGAGTGTAGAACTCATTGTGGGTTCATTAATACTGATGATTCTCTTCCTGGGAAGGTAGACACCAGATTCTCAGAAGGATGATATTTTTAGGCATGTATTCAATGAACAATTGAATCATAACTTTGTACAGGATCAGTACATGGCAGCAGGTGGAATGACAATGAATGCTCTGTAGTGCAGTACCCGTTATCAAAGTATTTGGAGGCAACAAATTAACAATGTAATGATGCAACAAAGCAGTGCCAGGAATTGATGGAAAACTGGTTTATCTTGATTGGTGCTATTACGTAAATCATGTGTTTGATCCAGGAGCAGTGGAGCACCACTGATACTTAAAGGTGTATTCAGTGATAATGAAAGTGGCCGGGCGTCATCTTGTTCCTTACTGGCCTTACAGCGTGGAAATGTTTAGTTTTTTATAGATTTTTTACACCATTATAATGTTCTCGTTTTGATCATTAGACCCAATCACTGAATATCGCTCGGCCTACGTCTCCAGCTTCAGGATATGTATGATACTGATTTACTACGAGACTGGCATTTTATGAGTTCAGTAGTTTACAATCTAGGCATTTAGCAGACGTTCTTAATTCAGAGCGACTGTGGTTCTCAAAACTTTTATGTTTGACCATCATAACTAAACATCATAACATAACTACGGCCATACTCTACCCTGATTGGTCGAGGACTGGCTGGCCACCTCTGAAACCCGAATCTAGCTATGCTCGTAACACGGGCCATGGTGGAAGTCCTCATATGGTGAATGAATGAAATGAATGAATGGAAAATGTACCAATTATATTTTTATTTGAATGAAATACAATCACTGAATATACCTTTAAATTACCACTCTTATTTGTAGAAAAAAGAGAGATGAGATCCGAGCACTCGAGGAGTTTAAAATAAAACAAAGTTCAGTTCTTTGCCCTGATGAAGACCGCAAGGTCGAAACATGTTGGTTTTTAGACAATAAACTTTGTTTTATTTTAAACTCCTCGAGTGCTCGGATCTCATCTCTTTTTTCTACAAAGTTTTAATCCCACCGATCCTCGAAGCACCATTTACACACTTTTTTACTATAAGATTTTATTCTCCCTTGAGCACCCGGTTAATCTCTGCTTTTTGATCTACCACTCTTATTTCCTGTGAGCACACTGGTTGCATTATGTCTCCACCAGCCGAAAGGCATGGGAGAGACTATGTTTTCGTCTCCGTCCGTCCGTGCGTCCGTCCGTCCGTGCGTGCGTGTGTGTGTGCGTCCGTCTGTCTGTTACCAGCTAATCTCCAGCGCCGTTGGCCTGGTCGCTGCCAAACTGTGCAAACTCACTGCCTGGATACCAACTCAGAACCTCTGTCCAACATTTTTCACATGGGCCTGTTCTAGCGCCACCAGGAGGCCGATTTTTGCTAAACTAACTTTTGCCAGTACTCCTACAGATTTTGTCCAAAAATCATGCAAATCGGTAGACAGTATGTCTACAGCCTTGTGATCGACATGGATCTATCCGATTTTCCATAGTCCATCCTGATTGGCTAAAACTGTCTTCCAAAGTTTGCAGGATTGGTCCGTTTTGAATAAAATGCCTGAAATCATGAACGCAGTGTGCGATTTTGGTGAAATTGGGCATGCACATTCCCAATAGGCCGAGGAATAAATGCCACTTAAAAAAAATAAAATCAGCCTCATGGTGGCGCTATAACAGGCCGATTCGTGTTTTTACCTATAACTCCACTGATTAGTGTACAAGTTAACTTTGTATGTGCACTACCTAGAGGCCAAGGAAAAACCTTTGCCCTGCATTTTTCATATCTGCCTTTTATAGCGCCACCAGAAGGCCAACTTATGTAAAAACATTTTTTCCTATTATTCCCTGAGATTTTATCCAAAAATCATGCAAATCAGTACACAGTATCTCTATAGTCATGTGATCAAGACGGATCTGTCCAATATTTCATATTATTCCATCCTAATTGGCTAACATTGGCTTCCAAAGTTTGCGGGATTGGTCCATTTTGAACAAAATGACTTCAATCATGAACGCAACTTGTGATTACAGAAAGATTCTGCACGCACATTCCCACTAGGTCAAGGAACAAATTACACTCTTTTCATATTGGCCTGTTATAGCGCCACCAGCAGGTCGACTTTTGCCAAACTCATTTTTGGATCAAAATGCCTCAAATCATGCATGCAGTGTCACCATTAAAGGCCAAATAACACATGGCACCCTTTTCACATTTAGCGCCACCAGGAGGCCACAATAACTAATACCTGACCTGGTGGAGACCCGTGCTCGGAATAGCACTGCTTCTAGTTGTATTACATTTTGAACAAATCCGTCTTCAGGAAGTGCATACTGCATTAAATGTACACTGTGTAGATACTTGCTTAGTTGTCGTTCTGGTCAAACTGCATGAGTGGTCATGGTTGAACGGCAAGAAATCCAACACACTTCCTCGTACTTTGGCCTGATGAAGAAAACAATAATACTCAATCTTGTCTAAGATCTAACTTGAAACTCAGAGAGAACTCAGCATGATGACGTCTTTATTCAATTCACAGGGTACATGCAGAAGCATTGAATCATTTAAATAGCATATGTGTGTGTGTGTGTGTGTGTGTGTGTGTGTGTGTGTGTGTGTGTGTGTGTGTGTGTGTGTGTGTGTGTGTGTGTGTGTGTGTGTGTGTGTGTGTGTGTATATGAATGCACTCATATATAATAATAACGGTAGCAACCAGGCTTCCGCAACTTTTAATTATGTCCGTAATTTAGTAAGGACAATAAACGCGTCATAAAAGGAGACTGTCACAAGCCTGGCAGTTATATTGTTTTATAGGTTTGTACTGACACAAACATCAGGAAATGTTTGTGGCATGATAGCTCTGCTGCAGTTATTGTACTTTATCTATTTTCTTTCCTTGTGCCACAGCCTACACAGACAAGATCAAGGAGATGTCCATGCTGTCCCTGATCTGTTCCTGCTTTTACACACAGCCACATGCGAACAGCCTCTATCAGTATGGAGGTCAGTGGTCCTACTGATGTGTCTACCTACCGTCTAATATATCTGTCTCAAGTCTAACAAACATAAATACGTCTAATGTCTCCCTATTTGATCATGTGCACAGAAGTGAAAAACAAACTTAAGGTCTAAAAGACAACTTCACAAGTTTAAATGCTGTCATCCCAAATTCTTCCATTGTCAGATCTGGAAGTGAAGAGCATCAACAAGCGTGCATCCGGCCAAGCATTCGAGGTGATCCTTAAGGACGTGGCAGATCGATCCCCGGACAAGTCTCATTCCCCGCCCCTTCCCTCCCCGCTGAAGAGGGACATATCCCTGGAAGAGCTCCAGAAGAGGCTTGAGGTGGCCGAAGAGAGGAGGAAGGTAAAGACATGGAATTCATCTTATGCCATATATCAGCCGGTACGCGACACATCGAGCTTGTAGATCGGCTATTTTCAAATGGCAGAAATGTATCCTATAGCCAAAATGTATAGGCCTGATAGGGTTGACGTGATTTGCAATCATAATCAAAATCTACAAAGTAACCAGTAACTAAAATAAGCCAGTCTTTTGAACGGCTCTTTGAAAGATCCGGCTCACTTCAAAGAACCATAAATCCCATCTCTATTAGTAGTGTCCAGGTTAGTCACATGGTCATGCAGTTAGTAGTGTCCAGGTTAGTCAAGTGATTATGTAGTACAGTAAGCTAGCCATGTAGCTACATTATAGTTAATATATACTAATTTGTTGTATGTCTCATCTCACTATTATAAACTTCTCTCTCTCTCCTTCCATTTTCATCCCAATCTCCTGGTAGTCCCAGGAGGCTCTGGTGCTGAAGCAGCTGGCAGAGAAGAGGGAGCATGAGCTGGAGGTCCTCCGCAGGGCCCGCGAGGAGAGCAAGAACTTCAGCAAGAAGGCAGAGGAAAAGCTCAACCACAAGATGGAGGTCAACAAGGAGAACCGGGAAGCCTACCTTAATGCACTCAAACAGCGGCTCCGTGAGAAGGTTCTGTGATTAGTGACATATGCGCTCATTGCTAAACTATTTGTCTTTACTGAATATAAATAATTAATTAAATTTCAGTAGCCTAGATAAAGAACCATATTTTTCCCCCCTTTGAACTAACCTGTTTTCTCAGAAATGTAATATTCACAGCTAACACTCTCAGATGAAATCTACTACTGTATATAGTAATTGCGACCGTAGGTCACAGCTTGTCCGTGTCTGTCTGGTCGCCTGACATATCACTGTGACATCACAGGTGACATCAAAGTGATGTCAGATACTCAGAGCAGGGATCTCCATATATGGGCATAAAAGGGATTCTGTTAGGGATCTCCATATATGCGCATGAAAGGGAATTGTATCCCAGATGATACCCTGTTAGGAGAACCACACTAACAGAATCCATTATGGCCAAGACGGGCGAGGTCGCTTTTCGCCCATAGGCGTCTTACTAGTTTAATATAAGCTCATTCAAAATCCACAAGAGTGATTAGTTCCATTCCGTTGCAAAATCGCTACTTTGTCCCTTGAGTTGATTATGGTGATGTGGAGAGAAATTATGAAAACCCAGAGTGACAAGTCATCAGCAGTAGGAAAACAGACAATGCATTGTCAGAGAACAGACTGAAGCAACAAACAGGTGTTGGAGTTCAATATGTTCAGTGTTTATTCACTCAGACAAGATATTATATACACAGTAGGAAGTTCGTCCCAGTGGTAGTCACGTGGGGTAAGGTGAACAAAAGGATACATATTAAGAAACATCAAAAGATACATTGGTTAACTTTTCGGAATAAGCGCTCGCTGTGGTTCACAAATAGGTCTACAAGGCAAGTTGAATAGGAGATGGAGCGACAGTGCAGGAAAACATTATCTGGGTCGCGGCATCTCACTCCACAAGCAACAGTCTTTCAGAGAAACATTAGAAAAACACATGGAAACTTATTGAGAAACACTGCATGAACCATGCCGCACCAGACCAGACAGTAGATGTCTCAGGCAGCGGCCACAGAGATCACAGGAGGTCACAGGAATAAAGCAAGGGTTAGAATGAACTGTCTAAGTGAGATTGCATTGTGTCTGATCAACAACACATTCCCATCTTGCCCTTGGTCATACCTGGGTCATGTACCTCCTTATCACTATACAACCTCACACAAAACCTTGAAACCTTGATACATACTGAAACCTTAAAACTGACTCACTTGCTGAATAAGCATACACTTATTAAACAGCTGAAGATACAGTAGCAATAAAAAACAATATTATCTTAAATAATTATGCCACTGGGT